>NC_133110.1:38681572-38893887 GCF_022965805.1 Primulina eburnea
AGAATCTTAATCCTATGTAAAGGAATTAAGATGACTGAAATCATGATTGGCGGTGCTGGACAAACACCTTGGTACAAAGCAAAGACACCACCAATTTATTTTCATGATACAGGAGCTGACATATTGTTAGGAAATAATTTCGTACAAATGTTTAAGTCTTATACTCAAGAAAATGAGACTAGATGGTTAGTATTCACAACACCATGTGATCACAAAATCATAGTCCAGAGACTATGAGAGGCATTTTACAAAAAATTGCCAATCCAGTTTCGCAGCAAGCGTGGTGATTTAGGAAAACTTCTGAACCCAAAAATGAAGGATTCAAGACGGTTTGGAGAAACAATGCTCCAGTTGAGAGCAGATAAGAAACTCCAACCAGAAGATATAGAATTTCTTAAGATAACTCTACAGACGAATGAAGTAGAGTTTGAATCCAAGGTATCACTGGAAGATGTCAAGAAGAGGATCAAAGAAAATTACAATGAAGATCCCTTGGCATGGTGGGACAGAAATCAACTCAAAGCTTGCCTTAAAATTAAGGAAGGCAAAGAGTATGAATTTGTCCGTTGCAAGCCTATCCCAATGAATATCATTGATCAAAGGGATATACAGATTATAATCAAGGAATATTTGGACCTTGGTTTGATCAAAGCAGGTATGTCACCGTATAGCAGTCCAGGTTTTCTGGTAAGAAATCACGGTGAGATAAAAAGAGGAAAACCCAGACTTGTTATTAATTATCAAGAAATTAATAAGATTCTGGAGTTTGATGGGTATTTTATACCTAGTAGAGAACACTTGATTAGTTGCATTCGCAATGCCAAGATATTCTCTAAATTTGATTGCAAGTCCGGATTCTATCAGATTCGGATGCAGGAAGAAAGCAAAAAATTCACAACTTTCTCTACACCCCAAGGACATTATATCTGGGAGGTATTATCAATGAGATTGGTTAATTCACCACAGATATTTCAAAGAAAGATGGATAATCTTTTTAAAGACTATTTTAAGTTTATGTTTGTTTACATTGATGATGTTTTAATAGCATCTAAAGGTATGAATGAACATGTTAAGCATTTGGAGATTTTCTCTAATGTTTGCAAGAAAGAAGGACTGGTTTTATCTGGAAAAAAAAAAGCAGTCATTGCTACAAGGAAGATTGAATTCCTCGGAATTGAAATCGATGAGTCATGAATAATTCTGCAAGAACACATAGTGGAAAAGGTGCAGAATTTTCCAGAAAATCTCAAAGACAAGAAGCAACTGCAAAGCTTCTTAGGAGTTGTTAATTTTGCTGGAATATTTATCAAAAATCTAGCAAAACACAAGAAGGTGTTCAGTCCATTATTGAAAAAAACGCAAGATTTATATGGACAAAATAATACACAGAAGGACTTATCTATTTAAAGGAGGTTTGTAAAAATCTTCCAAAAATGGCTATTCCTCAAGACGAAGATGATCTGGTATTGTATACCGATGCCAGTGATAATTGGTGGGCAACAGTTCTTACTAAGCTCACACCAGATGGAGAGCAACCATGTAGATATTGTAGTGGGTTATTCTCAGATGCAGAAGCCATCAGATGGCATATCAACGAGAAAGAATTTTATGCAGTAAAAAAGGCTTTTGAAAAATGGTCATTATTCTTACTTTCAAAGAAATTCACTTTGAAAGTTTATAATACACAGGTGAAAGCTTTCTGAAGGAATAAAATTGAATCTAAACCTGAGAAAGCCAGATTATTAAAATGGCAAGCACTATGTCAGAATTATATTTTTGATATTGTGATGATAAAATCTCATGAGAATATTCTTGCAGATTTTTTAACAAGAGATGGACAACATTGACATTGATGCTATTATCAAGATGCAGAGGCATTTGAGGGAACACCTTGAAATGCTTCAAACCGAGTTCAACAAGTTGGCTGTTAACGCAGAAGTTGCGGGAAGGCTACAACAAGCTGATAAGAGAATTGTCTCTTATCGAATTACAGGTTGTTTACATGCATATACTCAGTTATGGTCTGTAATGTAAAGGCCTATCCTCCAAGGCATTGAGAAGCCATTGGTTTCCCAAATGGAGAGTTTTCGAGTACATGACTCTATATCTGTAGCGGGGGATTCAAATACCCCTTGCACAAGTGTTAAGTCAGGATCATCACCAGATGAGTCGGCTGAAACAAAAATTGAGACTCCTGATCCTTATCTTGAGTCTTCAAATCAACCATTCACCTCGGGGATTGAAGAAGGAGAGATCAACCTTAGGCCTCGTATTGACAAAGGCAAATCTAAGGTTGGTACTAACGAAGCAACAATTTCTCCATTTCAGGTTTATCAGCAGAATTGGGAGAAATTGAAAACAAGAGTTGGAATGAACCCAGCTACTAACAGGGTTGATGTTTCAGGAAAATATCTCAGGGTATGGATGAATCAAAATTCACATCCAAAAGAGGTCAAGGCATGGTATGAATTCGGGGCTCTTGCCTCAGTTTATACTACATCACCAAGCTTTCCGGAAATTTCAGGACTACCAAAATGGATCCAGGAAGCTGTTCATGAAACTTGGGCAAATAATGATTATTTGTCTAGAGGAGATGTTTTGGAGCTATACTTTTTCAGTTCAGCACCAGAACCAGCAGGGAAAGGTTCTCACGAAACCTTTCATTTCATCAAGTTAAGGAGGCCGGATACAAATATTCAAAAATTTATCAAGGACCCTCCAACAGAAGAAACACCACCGGTTGCTTCAATTTCTGAAGATGATATGTCTACACGAAGAGCATGGGGTTTATGGGTCTGTCTCACTGAGATGGGCAAAGTCAAGTTCCTGTTCAAATTTTATAATCATTCAGTGAACGAATCATTCCTGTTAAACACCATGATAGGAAAAACCACAAGTTTTGCAGAAGATTTATTCGAGAAAAAGAGAAATTTTTTGTGGAACAGCAAGCTGCCGGCTAGTAAAGAGGCTCGCCGAAAATTCTGTAACATGGCACATATAGGAAGATGGTCAGAAAACATCTGCCTTGAATGTCAAAACCAGAAGGAACCTGAATTCGGTAAAAGATTCAAATCGAGATCTGATCGGAAACACTTTACCGACACAAGCACAAGTGGGGATGGACCACCTTCATGTTTTCCTCGAGGACAACGAAAACCAAATATTCCTCGACAAAATTAAAGGTGTACATGTGATCAGCCAACTAGCAAAAAGAAAACCCACCATGTGAGTGAAAGGACAAGGACTGCCAATAATAGGTGGTAGATGACACAAAAAACCACTAATAATGAATGGTAAAGACAAAAGGACATTGGATACTATATATTTAAAAAAAATAAAAGAATCCAATGAATAAAAGCCAAACAACTGGTCTCGAAAATTTTCATCTATAAATAAAGACAGATTGAAACCATTTAAACACACCGAAATCAAAACTTAAAAATATACCGTGTATATCTGAAAGTCTTGAAAAGAAGAATCAATTATAAGAGAAAAGAGGCAGATGCTCTTAAATGGCTTGTCCAACATTTCCAGGAAAAAAGATATGAAATTACCGCAGATCTCTTATATACTCATCGTCAATGGTATCTCAGGGAGATAAAAGAAGATGAGAAGTTAATTTCTAGATTTATAATCTAGAAAAAGACAGGACAAGAAGGGACTACTCTCAACCACTATATGGTCCCCAAGCAAGATGTAAAGGCTTATGAAGATTTGAAGTCCGAGTTTCAAATTCGAAGGAGTCTTCTATAAATAAAGAAGCAGAAGGAAGATGAAGGCATCGATCAACCTCTTTATTTTTCTTCAAACTATTTGTAATAATTTTCTTTCAAGTATATGTGTGTAGTGAGTTCAGCTACTATTAGTAGTTAAACAAGTTTCTCCTCCTCTACAGGAGATTACTATGTATTAATAAAATGTTAGTGTTTGAATAAAGAGATCTTTGCTCTTAGACCCTCTCATGTATTATTTTCAAAATTTTATCTTTTATTATACACCTTTAGGTAGGAAACAAATTAGGGTTGTGCCAAGTGCTGTTGAAAGAATCTACATCGGTAACCATCAGTTGCGATCGCTTGGTTGGACTGTGAGGAGCAGTCTGTAAAATACGTTGGATATAACTCGGTGGTACTTCGGTCAAAGAGGTAATAGATTTAATTTATTTTACGGAAGCATGATGGGCCATTATTTACAAATGAAAAATCAATTATTAAAAATAAAGATATAAGGGTAAATTTGGAAATTTAAGATAGGGGGAGTTGAAACAAAGTTTTAGTGGGGTAGGGAGTAAAGAGAAAGTTGAGAATGAGAATAAGGATTTTTTAACAAGTTCCCCTATTTTTAAACATTGTTTAAAAATATTTTTTAAAAAAATAGTTTAAATCAGTTTTCAAATGTCCTTCTTAGAACAACAAGGTCTGTTACCAATTGATGGTCGGTTTTGACACCTTCGGGGGTGCTTGAAACACAATATTCTCAATGAGCTGCAATAGCTCATGTTCTAAGAATGAATACACCAATGAATTAAATCGATTTTGGTTTACAAATCAAGAGGAAAATAATCGAAGTAATCATTCGTTAAGAAAACTGAACAATTAAACTTTTATCTTGTGCAACTGATGAACTTAAAATATTAAGGGAGATCATTTCGGGGTTCTATCAGTTCAGTTATGTACATAAATGAACTGATATCAGCTGAACTGATCAAGTCAGTTTAAAACGCTAGTTAAATTGTAAACAACACAAGATTTTTTTATGGATGTTTGGAAAGTTCAACTGCTCCTACGTCACCCCTTCTACCACCTCGGGTAGGTTCCACTAACAACTGAAGGCCGAACCTCTCAGTCAACACATTCTTTATCGTCTCACATGTAAAGACTACATACAAAAGTTTAACTTTTTGTGCAAGCCTTAGAAACACATAGTTTAACGTCTTCGTGTCAAGACTCACTCAACTGATCTATTAGGTTCAACTCTCTGAATATGTGAGTGATTGTGTGTGCGTTTATGAGAACTGATCTATGAATACAACATAAAAGTGTTCTCACACACTGAGGGAATTGTGCTTCTAATCTAAGCTGATATCACGTTGAAGTGTCCCTCAAATCTGGGCTAATTTCTTCTTGTAAGCTGTTGTAGATCTTCAGCATACCCTCTGTTTTTCCACACAATTATTATTGTTTTTTATGCTCTTGGTCTTGTATTTATAGTGGCAATGTGATCGTGCATCAAGACTCATCAATTTTGTCAGTTTTATTTTGAATTTGTTCATCGAAATATGCGTATGTACTATCTGACAATCATTCTGGAATGCATTGATTATAAACTTGTGTGCAACAATATTACTGTCATTTGATTGGACACTTTGATTTGTATCTTTGTGCTAAGCTGGATTCCATTTTAGATAAGATGTCTTGTTCTGCAAACTGATCGGCTGCTAACTGATGCTCTGAACTTGTCATCAGTTGGTTCTCCAAGCTGATCAGCAACTGGTCTTCAGTTGGGCTGGTGAAATCAGCCGGTTCATCAGTTGAACTGATTTCACTATTTCATTTGAACTGGTCATCTGAACTCTTCATCAATTGAACTCTTCATCAGCTGGTCGGGCTTCTGAAGGTCTTATACTAAACTACCTATCAGCTGGACAATCAGTTGAACTGTTCTATGATACTTCACTTAGACTGGTTCATTTTACGCAATCAGTTGGTGCGTTCAGTTAGCGACTTGATAGCTTCGATTTTGGTTTGGTAATTGATCTCAGTTTTTTCTGCGTACTCAGGTTAAAATCATGACCTATCTTTTCAATTTAGCAATCAGTCCCTTTATTAGAAATATTTATTTAAAGTTCTCCAGCCATATTTCCATTTTTTGAATTAGTCTCTATGTCAGAATTTCATATCAAAGGCTTATTATTGTCAATTTTTTTTTTAAAATTCTAGCACCTCACTACAATTACATTGTACATTGAGGATATATTTTAAAAAAAAAAACAATTGACCTATAATAAATTAATTCGTAATAAAATATTTATTCCAGAACATTAATTTTTGTACAAAATAATACCATCGATGTGTCATTCTTTGTGGAAGACTTGATCGAGCTCAAAGGCATATAAAATCATTATCAGTCTACCAAGAACTTTGTGTGGTACAAGCTTCTGTTAGAGTAGATGTCCTACAAGGCAACTGTTGACTAGGGATTTTATTGACTCAGTTGTAAAGAACAATCTTTATTTTAATATAATTCATTATTTCATGGTTTGTTATTTCTTTATCTGTATAACCATGTTATCAAACATAGATAAAGACCTTGGTTATACTTTAATATAAATGAATCGTAATTCGATGTTGAAACTCGTTTGTAAACATTGTATTATCTAAATTTGTTCCTAGTCGATTCAGCCGCCTAAAACATGGATAAAGGTCGCTTGAGCTCGAGACTAGCATCTGTGATGTTGTGTACTGCATTTCTTGGTAAGGACATAGAGATGTCCAAACATGAAGATGCGTAGTCATATGATGATTATACCGAACAACTCTCCCTTGGACTTTTCAAGTGGTTATCATTCATCGAGAGGATAAGTCTGTGATTATGATTGTACACCATTAGTCCTTACGACCCGGGACAACACTGAGGCTCTATATGCTAGGGTTGTGCTTTGACTCATTTACCGACTCCAGGAGAGTCATCAGGTGGCGAGGTTGGGTATAGTTGCGACACATATAGGAGCCAGTGCATTGTAGTCGGGGATTCACTGCTCACCTACGGGTGTGGATATCCTATGTGATCTGATGAAATAATAGTGCGTGAAATATCTGGCCAGAGCATGAGATGTACGTTGGAGAAGGAGTTTTTCAATAGTACACGCGAAGTCATTATTATAGTTATCACATAGTTATCGAATTAATATGCAACCCTCGATGAACCAATGGTTGCAGATTCGATCGGGATATATGAGATGAAGGGATCGTATTGTACGTTAATCATAATCGACTGATTCTTGCAGGCACTATCAGTGATACCTAGGGGATCAATGGGCGATGCTACTAGACGCTCTTACCATGATCCGATGGGTGCGATCAGAAATGAGTTCTGATATTCTTGATCAAGGTGTTGATGAAAATAATGGGGCTAACCACGGTAAGCCCGAATAAAGGATTATATTCTGAATCACAAAGAGTTGTGAACCCACGACTAGCTGTATCCCTGAACCATTGAGGGTCACACAAGTACTGGATTAGTTGTTCCCGTTTAGAGAGAATAAATTCAAGAAGTTGATATAGTAAATTCAAGGAGTTGAATTTATGATAATTAAATTTTGAGAGAATAAATTCAAGGAGTTGAATTTATAAAATTTGAGAATTTAATTTATTAAACTCAAAAGTTGAGTTTATTAAATATTAAATTTTGGAGGTGATAAAATTCAAGGAGTTGAATTTATAATAATAAATTCAAATGTTGAATTTATAATGGATTTAATTTATTAAACTCAAGAGTTGAGTTTATTAAATATTAAATTAAATATGATGGGAGGAATGTTTAATGGGCATGTAGGAGTACAAGTCCAACTTATTAAATGATTAAAGTTCTTAATGGACTTTAATATAATTAATTAAACTAGTTTGACTAGTTCATTTAATTAACAAAACTCATTGGATTTAATTAAGGAGCCTAAATCCATAATTATGGAATTTAGGTTAAAGTTCTTGTTTTTAATATATAAATAAAAAAGGATAGCCTCCACAATAGAACATGGGATTTTCGAGAATCTCAAATTACAATGGCTCAAAAAGCTTTCGGCCTCTTTCCAATAAAAAGGAAATTTGAGTCCTCTCAAATTTAGATCTCAACGTAAAACTTCTTTCAAATATTCTAGTGCTATTTTGAAGAAGAATAAACGATCTTGTCGTGGACTCGATAGGAGGATCATAGAAAGCAGATCTGAAAAAAGTTCGTAGAGATTCATCAAGAGCTAATCCGTTTATATCGGATTAGTTGGAGTCAAGTGATTTAATTCACAAAGGTATAATTTTCTAACATCCTATGAATGTGATAAAATCTTACGAGCGCCCAAAGCAAAACATATTTTGATTGTCAAAATAAGTAAAGATTTTAAAACTTTCACTGCGTTTGGGCGCGTAGAAAACCCAGATCCAACAACTTCTTTTATCGGAATTTCGGGGTCAAATTCTTGAACCGATCTTTGAGCTTTCCCATGAATATCGTTAATTTCTTCAATACAATTAAGCTGCAGACAATTCCCAAAATCACTTCAGTGTCGGACGAAAATATCGTTTGATTGCGACTGATTTACGGGTTTCTTCACAAATTCGAAATATGTAGTTTTTAGTTTCTGTAAAATTTGCGAGATTTGATGGAAGGTGGTGATGACGATTAATAATCAATTTTTTTTTGTTCATCTAGAAATGTGAGTTGTTGAAACTAGTCATATACCAAGTTAAAAGTTGGTGACACGATCATGTAAATTGAAGTGCTGGATGTGTCAATAAAAAATTTTGGTTGTGCTATGCCAAGTGAAATTGGAAATTGCACAAAAGTAGAAGTTCTTGTTTTGTCAAATTCATGGGATCTCATTCCAGATGTTTCCGGGTTAGAGAGTAGTTCTAAATCTAGAAAAATAGCTTTTTACAGATGATGAATTCAATTTTTATAACGATAACATTTTTGCATTATTTTTTATTGTATATGTCAAAAACTCGATTTATTTCTATATTTTTGTTGATTTGATATTTTATATTGATCTGATTAATACTATATTTTGTAATAATATATCTTGAATTGAATTAATATATATTTTGATTGAATTGATGCAATATTTTGGTTGATTACATGTTTGTGTATATTAACTATATGTGTACACAATATCATATTTTAACTATAGTGGTACTGCTAGTATTAATTTTACCCCATTTTGCCACATTAGTACTACGTAAAAATGAAATCAATACTGAATATATGTGAATAAATCAAGACTCTGATGATACACATGCATTTATATGATATCATTTTTTAACTATATTATTACTGCAAGTAGTCTTAATTGTAACACATATTACCATAAGGCATAGTTTGGTACATGAAATAAGAAAAAGATTGATAAATAATCCTCCTTATCCTATATTTGGTACTTTTTTAAAAAGCTCATGATAATATCATAGACCCTTGATAAATAATTTTTTAGAAGGATAAAATATCCCTAATAGAAGGTGTGATAATTTTAATTTAATGATAAAATACACTACAAATGACTTAATTACCCTCAATTTATAAATGATATTTTTATAAATCTATGCTAGTAGGTAGAAATTAAAATCAAATAAATATTTTATTTATTTTTATATATTATATAATATGATAATTATATAAATGAATTCGAGATAATTATATAAATAATTTTTATAAATCTCAATAAAATTATTAGTATCACTCGATTAACCCTAAAAATTGATATTTGACTTGACTCAAAAAATTAAGGGCTCAATTATCATATTATATAATATATAAAATTAGATAAAAATAAATAAATCATGCAAGTACTATCGGCACATGAACAGATAAAAAATATGAACTCAAACAACAACTTTGAAATTATAAAATTTATTATGATAAGGTTAATTTTATCATTACAATCTAATATATAAATGTAATCACTCTTATTAAAATCATACCAAACATTAAATATAATATTCTACATCTTATTTATCCTTAACTTATCCTTATATTATAATTATATATCACATGTTTATCCTATCATGTGTACCAAACTATACCTAATAGTATTACGTAACAATGCAATTGGTACTATATTATTTGTATCAATATTGTCATATTAGTGCTATGGATGAAAATACACAAACAAATCAAGACCAGGATTTAACACACACACAAATATATATATATATATATACACACACACACACACATTAACGATATTAGTATTGCAAATAGTCTTAATTGTACAATAAGTTGTCACATTAATACTACGTAATAATGAAATTGGTACTGAACATACGTGAAATAACTAAGACTATTATTTTACACATATATGTATATGATACCATATTTTAACTATATTAGTACTATAAATAATCTTAATTGTACCACATTTTGTCACATTAGTACTACATAACAATTCAACTAGTACTGCATATATATGAACGAATCAAGACCATGATGCAACACATATATGTATACAATACCATATTTTAACCATATTAGTACTGCAAGTAGTTTTAAATAAACCACATTTTTTTCACATTAGTACTACGCAACAATGGAACTATTAATGAACCAAGGTTGATGTTACGCATATACGTATATGATATCATATTTTAACGATTAGTCTTAATTGTATTATAATCAGTTTTGGTTATTTCACATATGTTCATTAATAATTCCAACTGGACATGCGCGAACAAACCAAGACCTTGATGTAACACATATAAGTATATGGTACCATATTTTATTTATATTAGTGCAAGTAGTCTTAATTGTATCACATTTTCCATATTAGTACTACAAAACAATGCAACCTGTACTATATATATTTGAGTGTAAATATATGTTTGGCTTACTTATGTCATTAATGACCATGTATGTTACATATATATTGGATGTATAAACATATTTTTGAGTGATTTATATGTCGTTAATTACCATAGATATTACATATATCCGGGATGTTTAAACATATATTTGAGTGACTTATATGTCATTAATGACCATAGATGTTACATTTGTCTTGAATTTATAAATATATGTTTGAGTGAGTTATATGTCATTAATGATCATAGATGTTACATATATCTTGGATGTAAAAACATATGTTTGAGTGAGTTATTTCATTGATGACTATAAATATTACATTTTTCTTATAAATATAAACTTATATTTGAGTGACTTATATGTGATTGATGACCATATATGTTACATATAACTTGGATGCATAAACATATATTTGAGTGGTTTATATGTCATTAATGACCATAGACGTTACACATATTTTGTATGTATATACATATGTTTGAGTGAGTTATTATATGTCATTGATGACCATATGTGTGACATACATCTTGGATATATAAATATATGTTTGAGCGAGTTATTTGTCAGTAATTATCATAAATGTGACATACATCTTGGATGTATAAACAGATGTTTGAGAGATTTATATGTCATTGATGACCATATATATACATAGATTTTGAATGTATAAACACATGTTTACGTGAGTTAGTTATATATCATTAATGATCACATATATGTTACATGTATCTTGGATGTATAAAAATATGTTTGACTGACTTATATATCATTGATGACATTTATATGTTACATATTTATTGGATATATAAACATATGTTTGAGTGAGCTATATGTCATTATGTTACATATATCTTTAATGTATAAACATATAAGGTACCGTACTTTTAAACTATTTTAAAATTTGCGGAAAATAAAAATTTTCTTAAGTAGATAGTAATAATTCAAATTGCAATAAATTGAAATAAAGATAAACCGTTCGACCAAAATATTTGCAAGGAAAAAGTTACAAATAAAGTTTGCTAGAAAATAACTTGTTCCAACAACATGAAGCAATCTCGTAAAAATCAGAGTATTAAAATCGTCATGTGCAAAATCTTAAAACATGGCGGTCCTCGGGTTTTGCCTCCCGCGCAGTCCAAGCCGGCTCATTGGTCCCCACCCCTCGTCTCATCCATACACGTCCTCACCTGCATCGATCAAGTCTAGTGAGTCTAAAGACTCAACATGTATAAACTGGAGATAACAAGTACTACATAATAAAACCATATGCATCTTTAAAGTAGAACGTACATACATAAATATAGACATGTCATCATATCATAAAACTTTTCGTAAACATGCTTGCATCATACATACTTGAACATGCATAACTTCATCATTTTGCGTAGATATATGTTTCAAAGCAAGTGACCCATACATAAATGTGCCTAATCAGACTAAACCACAGTACTCGGTGGCAGGAAAAATCCACTACCACATACATGAGATCCTCGGTCATGCTTTACCGGGTGGATTGGTCCCTAGTCATGCTTTACAGCTTTCCAATTCTGATCTAAATCCGATCATGCTTTACTGGGGTGGAGAGGTCCTCGGCCACGTTCATCGACTTCCAAACTCGTTCATAATTGGTCACAAGACATTTAGTAGGCCTCAAAAACATAAAATATTTTCTTTTGCATGTCGAACATACTTACATAGCGTGGAGGGATGCGTTGGGTCTTCAGTCTTCACTTGGGGCCACTGTTGCATATACTAACATGAGTTCAAACACTTATCTTTCATAATTTAGACTATAAAGTTTTCCAGAAAATTGACCGAAAAATCGCAGTATTTAAAATGACAGCAAATTTCGAGTTTTGAGATCCAAAAATCCTTTCAAAAGCGATCCAACCATTTTTGCTCAAAGTTTGCAAAACATACATGAATGTTTACACATAATAAACATAAAAACATATAATATAACAACATCGATGCAGAAAAAAAAAGATTATACATGCCTTTTGATTTTAAAAACTCAACGTACGACAAATACCAAAGCGGTGCGATGCGGGAAGCGATCACTACTAGAGTCATGATTTCTTTGAAGAAAACGGACGAGAGTTGCTGACTTTTTTGAAGGGAGGGGGCGGCTGCTGAAGATGCTATGAACCCTCACTTTTCTTTTAAAAATATGAAATGAAACAATGAAAAAGGAAGGGGTGCAAGAGTGTGTGTGTGTGTGACCGTGAGGGAGTGTGTGAGAAAGTGTGTGTGTGCGTGAATTTAGGTAATTAGGGGATAAAATTTTGCTTAATTAAATATTAACGACTAATTAAATATTAATCAAACACTAACTTTACTAAAAAATTCCCCTAATTAAAATGAAATACACACGTGCTAGACTTTAAAAGTTTAAAAATCTTAAAATCACCTAATAAATTAAATTAGGCTTTAAAATGCTAAAAATTAAATAAATCATTTAAAATGCTCAAATCCCAACTTAAAATAAAATACCACATTTTAAAATTGTCAAAATCGTCGCCGATCTATTTCCTCGATCTCGCATCGAATAATCGCCTGAAACATGAAACTCAAGAAAACATTATAACGTGCATCACCTAAACATAACTAATTTAAAATAATGCATTTGAATAAATCATGCATCGCTAAAAATCAATTTAACTTAAATAACTAATTTAAATAAATTTATAGATTTTACGTATACTGAATTTGGGCTCTACAAAACATATGTTTGAGTGACTTATATGTTATTAATGACCATGAACACATGTATGAGTGTGTCTTCATTATTGTATGTCAGCAATACAAACGGTCTTACTATGTAGTACTAATGTCTTGATTTTTGGTACACAATAGCTTATTTGTGGTATCAATAATACACATTGCGCAGTACCATAAACACATTTATGAGTTGGTGGTCTTCGTTCTTTTAATAGTCTTACTATGTAGTACTTATGTATTAATTTGTGGTACACAGTAGCTTAATTGTGGTATCAATAATACTCATTGCGATGTGCAGTCATGGACACATGTATGAGTCATTGGTCTTCGCTCCATTATTCTGCAGTACTAATGTGGAAAAATGTGGTATAATTAAGACTAT
This sequence comes from Primulina eburnea, assembly GCF_022965805.1. NCBI lineage: Eukaryota > Viridiplantae > Streptophyta > Magnoliopsida > Lamiales > Gesneriaceae > Primulina > Primulina eburnea. The sequence goes on from NC_133110.1 coordinate 38,695,242, forward strand.
GTAAGGTCCAAAATGCGATAATGTAATCTAGCTGCATGCGAATCTAGGATAGTAGAAAATGTTTAATTAATTGTTTTAAATGCATGTTTAAGACACGATTATATATTTACATTGAATGATTTACTAGATCGCATGAAATAGGGCTTTTAGTATCATCCGATGCTAGAACGTGAAACAAAGACTAGAGACTGTTTAAGGAATTTTTTTTTATTAAATACATTTTTAAATTATATAATATATAATGTAATTAATATGAAATTTTTGAAAATAAGGTGTTTTAGGATATTTTTACATATCGAGTCATATTTTAAATCGATAATCGATTTTTGACAAAATTAAGGACTTTTTGAGAGATCGAGTAATATATTTAAAACTTATCAAAAAAAATATTTTATGTGCGTGTCATGGAACTTATTGTGCCTGTTTTAATAGGATTTTGGGCCTAATTTGCTACTGTTTTACATAGTAGAATTTAGGTCTCTTTTCTCTCATTATTTTCACTCAAAAAACCTAGCTCCCTCCCCCACTCCCTCACGACAGCACACACATAGCATAAATTTGGCCTGTTTTCAAGGATATTTCATAAGAAACTTTGTCCCGTCCCTATGGTGTTCGTCTGTCGCATCGTTTGTGTAGTTTTCAAGCGTTTAGATACAAAGGAACACCTTATACCTTTGTTTTCTCATCGTTCACACCATATTACGTATTTTTTATTGATCTTGTGATATGAATTTGGCATGACATGACGTGCTAAATCTTGCAATTCGAAGCGTCAAAGAATTCGGCATGCATAGCAATAAAGTTGGGAGAAATTTCAATATTTTACAAGTACAAAATTATGAAGAAGATGCCAAAACAAGACCCGGAACCCGAGAGCCCCGTGCTAGGGCGGTCAAATATTACCGCCCATCACCAAAGACATTGTCCAAAAGGCAAGTCCAGAAACCTCCGTGCCCCAGCTGTCAAATCTTACCGTCTGAGCGTCACACTCATTGTGCAGAAGAGTTTTTCCAGAACACTCGGCACCCGAGCGGCAATATCTTACCGCTCGAGCGTGCCGCATTGCAGGAAATCTTATCTTTACCTAGTTTAGAGTTTAAATTATTTAGGAAACTAGATTTTGATATTTTTTTGATTTGTCAACGATATATAGATGAATTTTATTCATTGTAAACAGTCAATCTTGAGTTGATAAACAACTATTGAGTTTTTCTCTCAATATTCAAAGCTTGGCTTTGTATACACCTTTGTGTGTTTATCAAATCAAACTTATCAAAGTTTAACACTTTGTGGCGTTTGTCTATTTTTCTTAACTCGGATTTTCAAAGACAGTTTTTTAACGCTCCAGATTCGACGACTGTCCTCACTGTATCAAGACGGGTCTTTCCAGCGTGCTTATGTTCTCACTCACACGCTCCCTGGGAAACTTCCCAGGAGGTCACCCATCCCAAAATTGTCCCAAGTCAAGCACGTTTAACATTGGAGTTCTTATGTGATGGGCTACCGAAAAGAAGATTCACCTTCTTGATATGAGTAGTGCATATCAAATCTTTTAAGCCCTCTTCAACTGTACAGTCCATTACATTGAACAGTCTCGGAATCCCTCTCATTCCCGTGTGGGTCGGTTCATTCATTTTCTCTCCACCTAGAAGCCTGCCAGGAGCCGCTCATTGTCCGTGCAACTGATGGCACCGGCGATCACCCCCCGTCCTCTTCGACCCCGGGCCTCACATGCCCACCATCTTCCGCTTGGTTCGTCCCCGAACCACACCGTTCTAAGAGAGGTCGGCTCTGATACCAACTGTAACTCTCCAGATTCGACGACTGTCCTCACTGTATCAAGACGGGTCTTTCTAGCGTGCTTATGTCCTCACTCACACGCTCCCTGGGAAACTTCCCAGGAGGTCACCCATCCCAAAATTGTCCCAAGTCAAGCACGCTTCACTTTGGAGTTCTTATATGATGAGCTACCGAAAAGAAGATGCACCTTCTTGATATGAGTAGTGCATATCAAATCTTTTAAGTCCTCTTCAACTGTACAGTCCATTACATTGAACAGTCTCGGAATCCCTCTCATTCCCGTGTGGGTCGATTCATTCATCTTCCCTCCACCTAGAAGACTGCCAGGAGCCGCTCATTGTCCGTGCAACTGATGGCACCGGCGATCACCCCCGCCCTCTTCGGCCCCGGGCCTCACATGATCGCTGGTTAAGTGGCTAGAGGAGTCCTAGGGTGGCTTGGAGTCTTGTAGCGTGAGTGTATGTGCAGCTTCTGTTCATTTCAGGTGGTTCTTGCGTGAGTTTAAGTGGCTGGGCTGGTCTTGGTAGGGGCTGGGCATGGTCCAGGGGTGGTCAGGGTCGTGTGGGCTCGGCGGTGGCTCGGCTGGAAAGGGCCTAGACTAGATAGGAGTCCTATTGCACCAAGGAAACTCCCACACACACACATGCAGAATTTGGTGCTTCTGTCCAGGAGAGTTTGAGCGACTTAGGGGCTTGTCGTTTGGGTCAGGGTTGGTCAGGAAGGTGCATCTTCTTTTCGGTAGCTCATCACATAAGAACTCCAAAGTTAAGCGTGCTTGACTTGGGGCAATTTTGGGATGGGTGACCTCCTGGGAAGTTTCCTAGGGTGCGTGTGAGTGAGGACATAAGCACGCTGGAAAGACTCGTTTTGATACAGTGAGGACAGTCGTCGAATCTGGGGCGTTACAAGTTTTTTGAAGATTCTCTTAAATTTCTATTGTTATATTCGTTAATATTTGTTGTTAAATTTTTCGTAATTTAGAGGTGAATATTACACAATTTACTTGTTTCAAAAAGATCGGGACAACACATCGTTTCTTTATTTCATCGAATCGAGGGCGTGAGTCCGTTTTGAGCGCGTTTGCTTTTCGTTTTTGATGTGCTGTCGTTGACCACCAAATTAATTCCTACTCTTTTGAATAAAAACGAGTGTAATGATGAGTAGGGTCGAATCCACAGAGAACGGTAGATTTATTTCTTTCGAGTAAAATGTAAATAAAGGGGGGGATTTTGGATATGAATTAAATAAAATGCTAAACTAAATTTATCTAAGAAAATAAAATAATAAGTTAAAATGGTAATTAACCAACTAGAATAAAATGCAGAATTAATATGAGAAAGATCTGATTCAAGGGAGTTCTACTATTTAATTATATCACTGTTCATTGGTTAACAAATAATTTATTCAAATTGTTCCAAGCAATTAACCTTAGAATTATAGGGATAGCCGCTAAAATTCTTGTGTTTTCCTAAAACAATTGACCGAACCCAGCATTCAGTCAAAACTTATTGATAATGAACTGGGCACGATAGCGTTCCATATTAATTAAAAATAGCATTTCAGTTTTGTGAAAACAGTTAATCCTAAAATCTAACAACCGAGATAGCTGCAATTGAAAGATCGAGTTTCGTTGATTTATTTAGATTAAATATATTATGATAGCACAATACATCTAATCTATGCTACTCATGTTCCAATCGTTCATGACAATTACGGATCACTGAATTCATGGATAGCAGTAGAAAATTATATATCGAATTAAATTGTCAGATTAACCGAGATACAACTTTCATAGAATTAAATATAAATCAACAAATACTTGAACAAAACACGAATATTAAATTAAAGTGCAAATAGCCTCACAGTGATAAATCGAAATAGTAAAAATATCCCTTGAACCAAAAATAAAAGTTAGCCTAAAGTTGTGGGGAGAAGTTGAGAGAAAATCCTTCTGCCTTTCTTTTGCTCTTCACGTTGGATTGATGGAGAATTGTGAATTGAATGGTCTCCTGTAAAAAATAATCTGCCGCCTCCTTATGTGTAGATGGTGTAGGTCATCAAAAAAATAAAATATTAATGGGCCCAAAAGTCTAAAAGCCCAATATTCAAAAATAAAACCTAATCATAAGCAGTAGAAGAGTAGTCACAAGGCGTGATCACGCCTTATGCAAAAACATCTTCTGAATTTTTCTGCTCCACGTCTTCCACTAAGATCATATCGGCAACTTTAATTATGATATAAAATCACCCTTTTTAGCCCAAATTTATCGCAACAACAGAAAACTTCACCCTACATTAAAATCACACAAAAATGTGTCAATTAAGCACGTTGAAAGTGATAACAATGAGAGATATGACAACAAAAATGCAAACTATTACGAGCCTATCAGTTTTTGAAGAATCACATCATTTGGTATCAGAGCTTTAGGTTCCTTTGATTCAAATAAATTATCGATTAGTTGTTCTTTCGTCTATTGTTTGTGTTCTTCGTTCCCTTGTGTCACAAGATTTTTTTGAAATCTTGTATTCTTGTTAAATCGTCTACTACTCGTTTTTTTTTTTTTAAAATATAATAGAATTTTTTTACACTATAGGCCCTATATATATATATCGATTTTGCAACTTTTAAAATAAATTTACTAATTAACCATTTAAAAATCCAAAAAGACAAATTAGACATAGAATCGTAGATCGTCTCCAAACCTAAACTAGCAACATGTCAAAATATCTTAACTCAAAATCCTCTCAAAAATCATATAAGTCATGAATAAAATTTCAATGTACTAAATAAAACATGAACGTAAACATAAACTCAATGTGCGTAATTATTTTTATTAATCTTTATTAACTAATATAAGATGTTTTAAATGTTTTTTTTTCAAGAAATGGGCTTTGTTGGGTATTTTTACCCACCAGAGCATATTTTTAACCGATACGTAAATTTTATTGAATCGGGAGACTTTTTGAGGGTTCGGGTAATAATTTTAAAAATGTACCTAAACGAAATATTTTTCGGGAGTGTGTTTGAGCTTTTTGGGCCTATTTTTAAGCTTATTGGGCTTAAGACTCTTTTTAAACTTTTCAAATGACAATTTAGGATCCATTACCTTGTAATTAATTACTTAATTATTTCCTAAGCTACCCTAAACCTAAATTTCCTTCTATCAGCCGACACTCCGCTCCACCTATCAGCTTTCTCTCAGTTTTCAGCACCTTCTTCAGAAGCTAAGCATCGGCCATAGCATTTCTTGCAAGAAAAAAAATTCATCCGGTGCCTTCCCTTCGCGCGGTTCTTCATGTTTTCGAGTGTATTAACATCAAGGCACGCTTTGCATCACTTCTTTACTCATCACACACGTTTTATATGCTGATAAATGTGTTTATGGATGAAAACTTTCAATCCAACCTTGTGCATGAGATATTTTCGGGTTACATGTGTTTTCTTGCATTTCCATGATGGTTACTCACTATTTTTCTTGTTTGTTGATGAAACTTAAAATTAATAATTTATTATATGTTAAAATCTATATTTTAAAATTTAAGTTTCATTAAAATTATAAAATTATGTTATTTTAGTATTGTTTGTTTATATTTAATTGTCTTACTAAATATGTTTTATTTTCATATTTTCTATGTGTTGGTAAAATAATTATAACTCAAGCTACAAAATTCATATGGAGGTGATTCAAACATGTTTGGAATCTTTGAGAAATTACCTACAACTATGCAGAAGACATGAATGCCTAAAAAGTTCATTAAGATGATCAAATTGTGCAAATATTAAAAGGAATACATATTTACTTTTACTATGACCAGCATATAGTAAAAAAATCATAAATGTTTCAATATTTAACCAAATGAGATGAACCAAAAGGTCAAATTCATCTACATACAATTCCCCACATGTTTGCCGTTTTGAGCAAAGTTCAATTTGGAGATTAAATTCTTAGAACATAGCATTCAAAGAAAGGACAATGAATTGAAATTGGAGGAGACAAAAACTACTATTACAACTACATGACAATAATGTAATTTTTGACCTTTCATCTCATTTGGCCTATAAATAGAGGCCTTGTGCTAGCTTGAGAATCATCATATCCCATTGTAAAATATAGTTTGTGTGTATAAAAGTTCTAAGTTTTATATATTTTTTTCCCAACTATGAGTGAGGATTTTAGTGTGAATCAAAAGTAAGCTCATGACAAGCTAAATCTACTATATCAAGGTGAAGATGATGAATTTTTGGTGAAGTAAGATTGTTTAAATTTGTATATTTTTTCTATATTTTTTTCATTTAGCTAACTTCTTTTTATTGTAGGTATAAAAATGAATTATTTGTTGTTATCAATATACATCAAATGTTTGATACCATTGAAGTGGTTATCTTGATTTGTTGTTTAATTTTGAGACAATAAATATTTCATCAATTATTATTATTGTTAATATATATATATATATATATATATCATATATATATATATCATATATTTCATTTAGACGATAGCGTGGCTCTGTCGGTTGTTCTAAATGAAATATTATGATTTAATACTAACATCTAACAAAATAGCATTTACTTTCCCGCATCTAACTTTTACTTTTCTGCAACTAACTTTTATTTTTCCGCAACTAACTTGTTAAATCATATATTTCATTTAGGAAATAGCGCGGCTCTGTTTGTTGTTCTAAATGAAATATAATGATTTAATCTAACATTTATTTTATGCAGTCTTATATTTATACAGTTATTTATATAATCATAGGTACCATATATAAAATATCGGTTAATTCAGTATTTTTTATAGTGGGAACTATATTATATATGTTGATAGACTTAATTTAATTGTGGTGATGATAGTCAAAACCAGTAGATCTCGTTAGTAAAACCAGAAGATAGTATAAAAGCAGAAGTTCTCGTATCGTCTTAACAAAGCAGTACTCTTCGAGTACTTATCAGCTTAGTACAACAGAAGCAGAACTTGGCTCTTTACTAAATCAGAACCTATCATTCATATATTAAATGTTACCGTTATTTTATCAATTACAATTATTTAATGAATCATTAAATGCTGAACAAAGTCATTTAATACGTTTTACCAAATGTGGTATGAAACAAGATTGATTGTTCTGAAGCTTTTGCAGGAATCTTTTTAGGTAATAAAGCTGATTCTATCAGAAGTCAAATAAGCCGTTTTGTTTAAAGACGTTGGATTCAAGACTTCTATATATACGCAAGATCAACAACGTTTATAGGTTACCAAAAACTACAAGCACAATCTCCAACTTACGAACGTTGATTTGAGCACTGAGAACTTCTTATCATCTTTAAGCTCAATATACATAAAAGCAGCACATGCTTCATATTAGTTATCTGATCTTTTGAGATCTTATTGTGCTGACTGTTTCTTACTCTCTCTACAAACATATTCACGTTACTATATCTTTGAGAAGAGTTTGTAATCTGGAAAAGAGTCTTTTCCAGAACTTTGCTATATTCGTTTTATTGTGTTGAGTTACTAAGAGTTTCAATAGGCAAAGGATAAGTCCTACTGAAGTGGGTGTGTACAAGTGTTGTGCTGTAAAAACCAAAGTCTTTTAGTGATACTTTCTGGAAATAGAAGAAGGGGAGACATAGAAGATTTTATCTTTGAACTTCCATAAACAACCATTTCTACTGCCTAGTGTTTCTTGTGTTTTATCATACTCTATCGTATCGTTTCCGCACTTATTATTGTGATCTGCTGGACTTACTCGTGAACAAGATTAGCTATAATCTCTAACAGGATTCTAGCACCATTTGCAAAAACGATTGTCAAAGGAAAGAGTTTATTCACCCCCCTCTAAACTCCATATCGATCCCCAACAAGTCGTATCAGAGAGATTTCTCTTGTTCTAAATCTACAACAGTTATGGCACACTTCAGCAAGGTTCCCATGTTCACGAAAGCAGACTTCGATGACCGAAGATCCGGATGCAAGCTCATCTTGCAGCTAAAGACGATGACATGTGGTATGTCATCACAGATGGTCCTTTGAAGATCTTAAAATCTAACACTGCTGTTGCTGTTACTGAGGGAGCACCTCAAATGGTTGAGAATCACAGAAGTTAATGGACTGGCGAAGATAAGAAGAAAGCCAATCTTGATAATGTTGCGAAAGACATTCTTTGTAAAACACTCGACAAAAATACTTTCAGAAAAATCAAGATGTGTTCCACTGCTAAAGAGATTTGGGAAAAGCTCATCCAAATCTGTGAAGGTAATGAGCATACAAAGGAGAATAAACTGTCTGTAGCAACGCAGAAATTCGAGAATCTCAAAATGAAAGCTGGAGAAACTCTGAACGAGTTCGACGAACGTTTCAGCAGCCTGGTTAATGAACTAGCACCTCTTGGTAAAGAGTATGGCAACAGGAAAATAACACTCAAAGTAATGAGAGCTTTACCCAAGGAATGAGACGTTAAAATAATGGCTATGAGAGTCTCTACAGATCTAAACAAGTTGGAGCTACATGACTTGTTTGCTGACCTAAAAGCCTATGAGTTCGAGCTGGAAGTGGGAGAAGATCCCTCCACAAATCTACCAACAAATGCTCTTGCTGCTACAACTGCTACTGCTACTATTGCTGCTGCTGGTGCAGTTGTTCCACAAGAATTTCCTACTATCACTATTGAGAGCACATCTGAAAAGACTGCTGAAAAGATCATCAATGATGCTATGTCTCTTTTTGTGAAAAAATTCTCCAGATTCATGAAGAAGAATCACCGAGCTTACCAAAGCCCTAATCAGAACTTCAAGAAGGATTCACCACCTGGTGACATAGCGTTCTTTAACTGTGGAAAGATTGGTCACTTTATTGCTGATTGCCCAAAGCCCAAGAAGGATGACCAGAAGAAGAAGAAATACAAAATGAATGACAAGAAATTCAGAAGAAACCGCAAAGCGATGATTGTTGAGGAAAAAAAGTTTAAATGAGTGGATTCTAGTTCTGAGTCCTCTGACTAAGAAAGTCATTCTAGCGAAAATGATGTAGAAGAGATCAAATGTCTTATGGCAGATATCGAACCAACCTCGACATCTGGAAAGGTACTTGACTTTGACTCTGACGAATTTACGCGAACTGATTTAATTAAAGCACTATATGACATGGTGGAAGAGTACTCAAAACTTTCTCAATCATTTGAGGAAGTTAAGATTGAAAATCAAGACTTAAAAAATCAAGTCAGTAGGTTCACTTGCTTGCAAGAGAATGGCTGCAATGATTTAAAAGTCGAGATGAGCAAGATAAAAACTGAGAATGAAAGAGTGAATGTAGATTACCAATCAATGAGGTCTGAAAACCAGAAGCTATCCGTTTTGGTAAATGCATGGAACAAGTCTTCTGTTTCTTTAGAGAAGATGCAAGAATCGCAAAAGCAATCTGGTGACAGGAGTGGTCTCGGATTCAACAATAATGAAAGTACTTCTGAAACAAGTATTAAGCCAGACCTGGATAAAGGCAAAGGGAAATTCATTCACTTTTTCAAATCCAGTGTGGTATATGAACCTGAAGTACCAACTGTTCTTGTTGAGGACTGTAAATCAGACGAACAGAAGAAAACATTATGGTCTGGGTTATGTTGAACCTAAGGGAAGAGTCCACCAGACTTCTGGATCCAACAGAGGATTCAACTCAGAAGGACAACCCTCTATGAAGGTTAAAAACTACCAGTACTATCATTCTAGACCTGTTCAGAAGAGATACAGACCAGACAACAAATACAGAAGGGAAGAACAACATTAAAAAATGCATTCTGTTAGAAATAACAGACCTTCTGTTGCAAACACCTCTTTGGATATCCGAAGTACAAGGTCACCTAGAATTGTACAAATGTGGGTTCCTAAAGGACTGATAAGGATTGGACCCAAATAGATTGGGTACCAGATACTAAAATTTGTGTTTACAGTAACAGGCGAGGAAAGACAAAATCAGTAGCTTCACATGGTATCTGGACAGTGGATGTTCCAGAAATATGACTGGACAGAAAAATCTTTTATCAGAAGTAATGAATTGTATTGGACCAAAGATAACTTTTGGAGACAACTCAAAAGGTAAAACCGTGGGTAAGGGTAAGATTACCCATGGTAACATTACTATCAATGATGTACTGTTAGTTGAAAATATTTGTTACAATTTGATTAGCATTAGTCAACTGTGTGATAATGGTTACTCTGTGGTTTTTCAGAAGCACACATGCACAGTTAAAAATGCCGATGATTTACTATACTAACTGGGATAAGAAAAGGTAACACATACAAAGTTTCATGGAATAAGGATTATGTCAATATTCCTACATAAACATTGGCTATGACATAAAAGATTGAATCATCTGAATTTCAAGTCAATCAATAATCTCATAAAGCAGAACATAGTTGATAGTTTGCCTTATATAAACTTTGTTAAGAATCATATCTGTTCTGCATGTCAACTTGGTAAACAAGTCAGATCTAGCTTCAAGAATAAATGTAGTAAATCAACTTCAAGGTGTTTGGAATTATTGCATATGGACTTATTTGGTCCAATCCATATCATGAGCTTAGGGGGAATGAAGTATACACTTGTTGTTGTTGATGACTTTTCCAGATTTACTTAGGTAATATTTCTTGCTGGAAAAGATCAAACCAGTTGTCTGCTGATCAAGCTTCTGAAAAGAATTCAAAATGAAAAATCAACTTCTATCATTAAAATCAGAAGTGATTGGGGAACTGAGTTTACTAACAAGATTCTTGAGTTATACTTGGATGAACAGGGCATTCATCATGAATATTCAGCTGCCAGAAATCCTCAACAGAATGGAGTAGCTGAGAGGAGAAACAGAACTCTTAAAGAAGCTGCTAGAACAATGCTAGCAGATGCAGACATCTCTCAGCGTTTCTGGGCAGAAGCAATCAATACAGCTTGCTACACTTAGAACAGAACAATGATCAACAAAAGGCACAATCAGACCCCATACGAGATATGGAAAGGGAGTAAGCCTAACGTATCTAATTTTCATGTATTTGGTTGCAGATGTTTTGTTCACAATAACAGTAAAAATTATTTGTCTGCATTTGATTCAAAATCAGATGCTGGACTATTTCTTGGTTATTCAGCTGTAAGTAAAGCTTTCAGGATTTTCAATAATAGAACTCTTAATGTTGAAGAATCCATTCATGTTGTTTTTGATGAAGATAGCAGTGCCCCTGGAACTTCTAACGTGTCAAATCTAAGTAACATGTTAGACATGATTCATCTGGAATTGGATAGTGAAGATGATGCAGAACCTAGTGTTAAAGATGCTCAAAATCCAGCTGTGTATAATATCAGATCATTTTCATCTTGAGGAATATCCATTTTTGGAATATTTTTCCAAATCTTATTTAGTTGGCCAAGTCCTTCTGTGTCTTCTTCTATCCATATAAAAGTTGCATCTTTTTTTAGCAATGGACTGAACACTTTCATGTGCTTTGCTATGTTCTTACTAAACATCCTAACAAAATTAACAACTCTTAAAAATTTTTGAAGTAGTTTATTTTCTTTTAGTTTGTTTTGAAAATTTTGCACCTTTTCAACTATGTGTTTATGCAAAAATTATTCCAAACTCATCGATTTTAATTCTGAGGAATTCAATCTTTCTCGTAGAAATGACTGCTTTATTTTAAGATAAAACCAACCCTTTTTTCTTACAAGCTTTAGAGAAAATCTCTAAATGTTTGATATGTTCTTCCATATTTTTAGATTCTATTTAAACATCATCAATATGGACAAACATAAATTTGAAATAATTTTCAAATAGATTATCCATTTTTCTTTGAAATATCTGGGGTGAATTAGCCAATCCCATTGGTAAAAATTCCCAAATATAGTGTCATTGTGGTGTGGAGAAAGGTGTGAAATTCTTGATTTCTTCCTGCATCCGGATCTGATAGAATTCAGGCTTATAATCGAATTTAGAGAATATTTTAGCGTTGCATATACAACTGATTAAATGTTCTCTACTAGGTATAAAATACAATCAAATTCCAAGATTTTATTAATTTCTTGATAATTAATTACTAACCTCGGTTTGTTCCTTTTATTCTCACTATGATTTCTTACCAGAAAATCTGGACTGCTGTACGGTGATATTTCAGCTTTGATTAGTCCAAGGTCAAGATGTAATAATTTACATATCCTTTTGATCAATTATGTTCATTGGGATATGCTTAAATAGGACAAGTTCATACTCTTTATCTTCCTTAATTTTAAAGCTGAATTTGAGTTGATTTTTATCCCACCATGCCAAGATCTTTGATCCTTTTCTCGACATCTTCTATGGATACATTTGATTCAAAATCTACCTCATTCTAGTATAGAGCTATCTTGAGGAATTATATCTCTTCATGTTGCCTTAATTGGAACATTGTTTCTCCAAACTATCCAGAATCCTTCATTTTTGGATTCAGAAGTTTTCTTTCATCGCCATGTTTGTTGCGAAACTAGATTGACAATTTTCGATAAAACGTCTCTCTTAGTCTCTTGACTATAACTTTGTGATCACATGGTGTTGTGAACACCATTATTCTAATTTCATTTTCTTGTGTATAGGACTTAAACATTTGTAGAAAATTGTACTAACAAAATTTCATCTCATGTGTCATGAAATAAATCATTGGTGTTTTTACCTTGTACCAAGGTGTTTGTCTAATACCTCCGATTAATATTTCTGTCATCTTAATCCCTTTACATAAGATTAAGATTATCTTGGATAAATCTTGTCCAGCAATCTGAGATAATTGTTCTTCCAATTCTTCTGGAAAAGCTCTAATTTTTGTTGTACAGATTCCAGCTCTTGAATCAATATAAACAGCAAAATATTATGTCTTATATTGTTCATATAACATCTATACTGGGATGTAAATCGAGAATGGGCTTGTGTCATTAGATTTTCCGCATTTTATCCTCTCCCATGAACTACTCCATTTCATTCTCTAGACGTATCCAAGGTTTATGTTCCTCGAGAAACTCTAGCCTCAGAACCAATTGGTCTGGTTCTTTTTATGGGATTCCTTTGATGTGAACTTCCAATTTTCCAATATTGATCATTCATTGGTAAGTTCTCATCATAGTTTGTTCTAAATATTATATGGTATTACAAAGAAACTGGTTCCTTTGCTTTGTAATATCAAATACTATTACGACTCCTTTCCACCTATATGGATATCTAAGCTTTCCTATTGTCAAAAAGCTTTTTAGTAATTTTTGGATTTCTTGGACAAGTGTTTTTGCCCACCTATATGGATTTCTAAGCTTTCCTATTATCAAATACTATTACGACTCCTTCCACCTATATGGATATCTAAGCTTTCCTATTGTCAAAAAGCTTTTTAGTACTTTTTGGATTTCTTGGACAAGTGTTTTTCCCACCTGTGACTAGTAATTCTATCTCCTTGAAAAGATAGTCTTCTTGATTCCAATCTAAGACTTTGATTCCTTTGTAGAATCGGTTTGTCTTGGATTTAGATATATGTTTCCTGTATTAAAGGAAACTAAATTCTTTCTCGGTGAATCGCATGAGCGAGTTTTCCAAATATTTGTGGTATTTCAATAAACTCATTTCTAATTAAAAAAAAACTCTGAATGATGTGTATTACATAGAGCATATGAAATTTGATAGGTAATAAAATATGGTGCATTACCTTCTTTCATCAGCTTTTTTTCTTTGAAGTTTTTATGCAACGTCAAAGCTCGGCTGAAATATCGATCTGTCAGGTTGTAGGAAATTCTTGGATAAATTACCCCTACAATTTTCCTTGCACGGAGATTACCTGAGAAAGTTACCAGTATTGAATCATGAAAGTTACTCATTCTTTTATCGCAAATAACAATATCAATGGGTGAATCTATTTCTTCTTTAAAAGTAACTTTTATCATAATCTAGATTGCTCCAATATGAATCCATGACATGGTTTGTGCTACTTCTAGCTTGATTTTTTAATTCTTTTTTATTTCTTCAGAAAGAATTAATTGCGTCTCCATTCTATTCCTATAAGTTCCATGGGTATTGCCATTTCCCTTCTGGAAACTTTATAGATTAGGTGATGTCTTCTATTTCTTAGGCCAATATTTCCTAAGAACTTTCACCTATCCTGCATAGAATCCTTTATATCTCTGAAAGCTCGGATTTTCTCTCATTATCTTTTGGACCATGTTATGGGAGATTGTTGTATGGCTGAAGAAACCAGACAAATCTTCATGTGTTTCGTGTCTAAACACCTCGTTTTCAGTCAGATTCTGATTATGTTCCATCTGATTCTTTCTGACTCAAGACTTCTTCTTCTTCTTCTTCTTCATCTTCTTCTTCTTCTTCTTATATACCTTCGTCTAAGGCAATATCCTCGAACTGGTATACTTGAATAAGATCTTGATAATAAACTGCTTCTTCAAAATCCGTGGTTGGATCAAATTGTTTTATTCCTCTTTTTTCATTTTCTGGATAATTGGTCGATATGTGACCTCTTGCTCCACATGTCTAGCAATTATAATCTTTAAAATTTTCATTAGCTTGGATGTGAGCTCTTCCATAAAAATCTTTGTAGATGTTCTTACCGTACTTTGAGATGCACTCGATGCTTGGGATGATGTCTGATATAGGTGGATTTTACTTGTTTTTCATATCATGTTATGTCGCATTGTGTTGCATTTATCATTTAGATTGCATGCATTTTGTGTTATTTTAGCATAACTTATGTTTTCTTGTTGCTCAGGTGTTTAGTTGGTGAAAATGCAGGAAATTCGTGCATAAACTGAAGAAATTCGAGAGACCTTCGCCTGGGCGCATATTTATGTAAGGAGTGAGAAAAAGAATTTTTGCGAGAGTCATCTGCTCGAGCGGAAACTTATGTTCCCCCGGGCGCGTCAAAGAAAAAGTAAAATTTAAGATCTGCGCAAGCCATCCAACCGGGCGGACGCACGTTTGAAATTTAGGAAAGATTTTTTGGACGATTTCTTCTCTTAATTCTGAAGGTGGAGGATATGGTAGGGAGTTGAGGCACGAAATCAGGGAGGATTCATCACCATTCAGCAGCCACCAAAAAGCTTTGGAGAGGATTTCGCGCTTGAAGTGAAGAGTCGAAGATTTCCGGGCATCGTCTTTGTATTTTTCGTCAAATCTAGTATTTATAACTTTTTTATCCTTCAAACGTGGTTGTGTTTATTTTCGCTATGAATTCGAGTAGCTAACTTTAAAATATTTGTTGGGATTTAAGGGGATCCTACCGCAAACTTTGATTTAATTAATATTTCGATTGTTACGTTATTCTTGAATGTGCTACTGTTTTTCATTGTGTTGTTAGAGTGTAGCTAAATTTAACAACGTGTTTATATTTCGAGTGAATTCGAGAGAATAGGAACGAGCGGTATAATCCGTGGATCTACAATTTACATAGATATATGAAATTGGATACGCGCCGATAGTCATAGTTCGGTAGGGCGAAAACTAGGGGATTTCATAGACCGATTTGCGATTCACTCTTGATAAATAATTAAAGACATTTAATTACTTCACTGAGTATAATTAGTTTGGCATAGCTCGAGAGAGTGTGTTCAATTGAATAGGAAATCCTGTTGGAAGCATACAATCAATATCGAACGAATTAATTAATTAACGAGGGGTAGGTGAACTAAAATTCCCAACAAATTCATTTTTCATTGAATTTTAATCAACCATTCTAGATATTATATCTCATTATTTGATTCCAGAATCTTTTTATTTGCATGTTTGAGCATAATAGTAATAATCAATCAAATTTTTGTTGCTAAATATTTGATAACTAGAAATAATAATTGTCAAATACAGTCTTCAGTGGAACAATACTCGTACTCACCTACATTATACTATTACTTGCCATCGTGCACTTGCGATTAATTTTTGAGCATACAAAACCATATTTTTATTAAGGATTCCACAGTGCAAGTTTTGCTCGATCAATGTCATACTTCTTGATGGTCCGCTTCTTTGTCCAGATTTGTAAGATCTGGCTTTTGTCTAGACCATACTGTTCTTAGTTTCCAAGAACTTCTTTCACTTTTTCAACTTCTGGCATAAGGATGAGATCTAAAGTTCTTACTTTCTGCCTTTGTGGTTAACTTCCAATAATTTTTGGAAGATCAATTTTCTTTACAACACAAATGAGTAAATTTCATAATACCCCTTAATCGTTTGTAATTCTTTTGTAATGCTGTCATATGATACCATTATGCTAATTTTTCTTTGAAAAAAAAGGCTCTTCGTGCCAACATATTTGGATTGCAAGGGCATTCTTTTATTAGCATTTCTCTCCATGAATGTGGTATTTTGGCGAAAAAAAGTTGCACAGCTATATTTTCTTCGATCCCTGAATTTCATCTATATTTAATGAACAACATAATATGAAGAACCTAAATGGGGGGTGAATAGGTTCTTTAAGGCCCTTTAGCGTTTTTAAAACGAGTTTGCAAAAATTGCAAGCGGAAGACTTGAGGGACAATCACAAATAAAAAAGAATACGTAAAGTAAGTGCGTAAAATAAATGCGTAATTTAAATGCCATAAAGTAAATGCGTAAAGTAAAGAGGGATAGAGATGTTTATGGAAGTTCGACGAAGAATCGTCTACGTCTCCCCTTCTCGATGAGGATCGAGGTATCACTATAACGACTTGGCTTTAGGAGCTCCAAGCTAGCTTTTACAACCACGCCTCGATGCGTCTACTTGGCCTTGAGGGCTCCAAGGATAGCCACGAACTTTACAACCCACTCGAGAGTATTACTTTCACTCTTTTTCTACAACTCTTTTGATATTACAACTCTTTTAATCAACGCACACAAGAGATAGTAGAAAGCTTTGTAAGAGACAAGAGAGAATGGAGTGGGATGATTGAGAATGCATCCTCAAAGGCCTATTTATACTAGTCTTGGACGCCAAGGTTCGGATCTTCTGTTTATACTTCGGAACGTCCGATGTGATTGAAATCAATTTGCGTAATTCTGGAATGACTTCGGATCTTCCGTTCTTGACTTCGTAGGGTCCGAACATATGCTTCGGAGGGACCGATCAAACTCCGTTTCTTCCGAACGATTCTTTCAGACAGTGTATGACCAACTTCGGAAGGTCCGAACTCCAGTTCGTACCGTCCGAACTTTCCCGCGTTTCCGGAGATTTGAAATCTTCAACACTTCGTAGCTTCCGATCATGTCCATCGTAGCGTCCGAAATCTACTCAATCAACAGTCAGATCAATTTGTCTCCGGATTAAAGTGATTTGATTGCTTGTGTTCGGAACGTCCGATCCAGTCTTCGGAACGTCCGAACTTGCTCCTCGCAGCTTCCGAACAGCTTCTATTTTGCTTCTGATTTGCAGATTTTCGGAACGTCCGAACCAAATTTCGGATCTTCCGAACGTAACCTTGTTCTTAATTTCCTGCATGCCTCAATATAAAACATTAGTACATTTTTAATCCAAGTTTTGGTATCATCAAAACAAAAACTTTGGGATATGTTACAGCATTAAAAACATTAATCTCATCCTCGAGATTTGTATGCGTTTAAGGCGTAACAATCTCCCCCTTTTTGGTGATCACAAAACTTGGTTAAAAATTGAGAAACAATAATCAACATAATCTAAATGTTATTAAATAACTCCCCCTTAATCAAATAACAAGTCTAAGAGGTTGAATTAAGGCGAATTTATTTAATAACCATTTAATAGCAATTTTAACCAAATAAATTCTCCCCCTTTTTGCGATAATCAAAAAGACATAAACATAAAGAGAGACAAATAAACAGGTAAAATATCCACTAATAAATGCAAGTCTTTTATACAATGATGCATAAAGATAAAATAAACAAAAAATAACAAATACATAAGCTAAGAATCCGCATCCCGCGACTCTCTATGGCTCCTCATCTCAGCCTCGATGGAATCAAGACGCGAGGAAGTCTCAGTATGATGGCGCTCTAAGGTAGACTCCAAAAGAGAGAAACGAGTGTCGAAACGAGTCTCCAATCGCTCGAGATACTCGAAAATCCGATCGTAGGGTCCAGAGGGAGCAGGCGGGGTGAAGCCATGAGGAAGGTCATCCATGGTCATCAAAGGAGTGCTAATAGGGTCGGGAACACGCTGCTGGGATGAAGAGGGAATATCAGACGAAGGGGTAGGAGTGGTACCCGTAGTAGGGGGACCAGCGAGAAATCCTCTCGTCTGAACGTGAGGAGGAAGGAGACCGAAGGGAACATGAAAGTGTTCGGTCGGACGATAGGACGCAAAGATGCGATCCTTGTCGACGACCCAAGAGGATAAGACGGGATTCCAAGAGAGTCCCATCTTAACAACAATATCATGGTCGATAGTCTCGCGGGGAGAAATAGACACGGATTCTTCATCTGTAAAGTCAATGCCCAAATGGGCTAGAATCCGGTTAATGAACCGGCCAAACGGAAAAGAGACGCGAGTAGAAGAAGCCGCGTACTCCATGGCGTACATAAGAAAACGGGGAAGGTTAAAAGGAAGCTGGGAGACTAAGTAATAGAGAATGTACAGATCGAGATACTTGCAAGTGGAGAGGTCTCCACTGCGAGGAACAATGGAAGAAGTGATAAGCTTTAGAACAAGCTGAAGCTGAGGAGGAAGGTCCTTCGCATGAGGACGGTCATCGGCAGGAGTAGGCGGACGACCGAAGATGGTGGTCAAGGCAGTGACTCGATCAAAAGTGGGGTCATTCTCAGTCCAAGACTGAGAAAAGAACTCACTCGGTCCGTCTCGAGAAAGATCGAACCAAGTAGAGAGGTCGGCGGTAGAAAAAGAAATGAACCAACCCTGAACAATGGTAACAACACGAGTGTCATCACCACCAAGAACTAGGGAAAAGTTCGCATAGAACTGATGTATGAGAGAGGGGTAGATGAGATCGGGTACGGAAGGAAGAAAAAAATTTCCCCAACGTTGAGACTCAATAAAAGTAATCAACGTAAAAGAATTCGCACGGAGGTAATCGGAGTGAAGGGTACGACCAGGCAGAATGTTACGGGTTTCGAATTCAGGTGGGGTAGGACGAGGGTTGGGTGGTTCGGTAAGATCATGGTGAAAGGCACTGTGACGAGGGCGAACATTTCGGCCAGCTGCGTTACGGCGCGGAGGCATAGTGAGTAGTGAGTGTTTTGTGTGGGGAAAGAAAGAAGGATTTGAATTGGCAAATGAATCAGAGGATCCGAACGCCTATTTATAGGCCATGTTCGGACGGTCCGAACATGAGTTCGGAAGGTCCGGAATGCGAACAGATCGGTAATCTGACAAGATGTTCGGATGATCCGATTACCAATCGGACGTTCCGATCCTAGAACGGAGGTTACGATGAGTAAACGGAGGGTCCGAAGTCCGACAGAGGATTGGAAAGGCGCGAACATTAAATGACATCGGAAGGAGGTTCGGACGATCCGATGTGTGTTCGGATGGTCCGAAGAGTGAATCGGAGGTTCTGGAACCTATGGTCAGGTTCGGACGATCCGAACACGTTCGGTGGATCCGAAGTGAAATGAAGCATCCGAATAAGGAACGGTGATTCCGAAGTAGCCAAGATGAGGAACACTTAAAATTTAAAATATTTAGCACATAAATGAATGTTGAGCCATAATTATGGATAGATACAATTAATTTGTATTATCCGACATTATAATGCTCACATTAATAATACTCTCCCTCAATTTAACAAATATGTACGAGAGTATTTGACTAATGTTTACAACTCAATCATGCCAAGTTCACCACGCAAACGAGTAAAAGTAGATTCATCTAGTGGTTTTGTAAAAATATCAGCAATTTGATTCTTGGTGTCAACATAGTGAAGTTCAACATCATTTTGCTCAATGTGATCACGAATAAAATGATGTCGAATGTCAATATGTTTTGTACGAGAATGTTGAACTGGATTCTTTGTTAGACATATGGTGCTTGTATTATCACAAAAGATTGGAATTTTTGAAAAAGTAACACCATAGTCGAGTAATTGATACTTCATCCAAAGAATTTGTGCACAACAACTACCGGCAGCCATATACTCGGCCTCGGTCGTTGAAAGTGCAACACAGTTTTGCTTTTTAGAAAACCAAGACACCAAGCAATTTCCCAAAAAGAAACAAGTACCACTAGTGCTCTTTCTATCCATCTTATATCCTCCAAAGTCGGCATCACAGTAAGCTTTTAAATCGAAAAATGAGTTCTTAAAATACCATAATCCGAGATTTGGAGTATTTGAAAGATATTTGAAAATGCGTTTTAAGGCGAATAAGTGTGATTCCTTTGGACATGATTGAAATCATGCACACAAGCAAACACTAAACATAATGTCAGGTCTACTAGCAGTCGCATAGAGTAGGGAGCCAATCATGCTACGAAATAACTTTTGGTCAACAGGTTTACCTCCCTCATCTTTGTCGAGTCTGACTGTCGTGCTCATAGGTGTGGATGAGGCTTTGGAAGACTCCATCCCAAACTTTTTGAGCATCTCCTTGATGTACTTCCCTTGGTTGACAAAGAAACCATCCTTGCATTGCTTGATTTGGAGACCAAGGAAGTAGTTGAGCTCGCCCATCATGCTCATCTCAAAGTGATCCTGCATAAGCTTAGAAAAATCTCTACACAAGTGTTCATTAGTAGCACCAAAAATAATATCATCTACATATATTTGTACTATCAGCAAATCATTATCTTTAGTCAAGGTAAACAAGGTAATATCAACTTTACCCCTACAAAAACCATTAGACAGCAAAAAGGTAGATAATTTCTCATACCAAGCTCTAGGAGCTTGTTTCAAACCATACAAAGCCTTATCAAGTTTATACACATAATCAGATAAGTGCACATCTTCAAAACCAACAGGTTGCTCCACATACACTTCTTCTTTCAAATCACCATTAAGAAAAGCACTTTTAACATCCATTTGAAACAATTTAAAGTCTCTAGAGCAAGCAAAAGCAAGTAGCATGCGAATGGATTCTAGTCTAGCAACAGGGGCATAAGTCTCATCATAATCAATTCCCTCTTCTTGACTATATCCTTTAGCTACTAGCCTAGCTTTATTTCTAGTGATTGTACCATGCTCATCTAACTTGTTCCTAAATACCCATTTAGTTCCTATGACAGGTCTATCAGTGGGTCTAGGTACAAGATTCCAAACTTTATTCCTTCTAAATTCATTTAGTTCATCTTGCATAGCAATAATCCAAGAATCATCAAGTAAAGCTTCTTCTATGTTCTTAGGCTCTATGTGAGAAAGAAAAGCAAGATAATTGCACATATTAGAAGAGCGAGTAGATACTCCCTTCGATGGGCTACCAATGATGAGGTCCATGGGATGATCCTTGTGCGTAGTCCACTCCTTCGGAAGAGGTGCGTCCTCTTGATCTTTAGGAACATCATCTAGGCTTGTGGACTCCAACTCTTCGTCAAGGATATCTATATCATCATCATCAGAAACAACAGGTCTAGGCAAACAAGGGTTAGTTTCATCAAATATGACATGAATAGATTCTTCAACTAGTAAAGTACGTTTATTAAAGACTCTATATGCTTTGCTAGAAGTAGAGTAACCAAGAAAGATACCTTTGTCCGATTTAGCATCGAACTTACCCAGGTTGTCCTTACCATTGTTGTGGATGAAGCATTTTGATCCAAAAGCGCGGAAGTAAGAAATGTTAGGCTTTCTCCCTCTCCATAGTTCGTATGGAGTTTTCTTGAGAATTGGCCTTATTGATACGCGATTGATGATGTAACAAGCAGAACTCATTGCTTCAGCCCAAAAATATTTTGGTAGAGAATGCTCACATAGCATGGTCCTTGCAATCTCTACTAGGGTCCTATTCTTCCTCTCAACGACACCGTTTTGTTGAGGAGTTCTAGGACAAGAAAAGTTGTGACCAATGCCTTTCTTTTGACAAAAAATTGAAAAATTTTCATTTTGAAATTCCGTTCCGTGGTCACTACGGATTTGTTTGATCAAAAGATTTTTCTCATTTTCAACCTTTTTGACAAAAATTTTGAAATGATCAAAGGCATCACTTTTATGGGCTAAAAACAATGTCCAAGTAAAACGTGAAAAATCATCCACAATGACAAAAGCATAGGATTTACCTCCTAGACTAGTTGTCCTCGAGGGACCACATAAATCTAGGTGAAGTAATTCAAGGGGCATAGAAGTGGATACAAAAGTTTTATTTTTGAAAGATTCCTTTGTGTGTTTACCAAGTTGACAAGCATCACAAAAAGAATCTAATTTTAAATTTAGCTTTGGCATTCCGGAAACTAGGTCAAGTTTTAAAAGTTTTTCTATGGTGCTCATCCCAACATGACCAAGTCGTCTATGCCAAAGAATGTTGTCATCAACATTTAATGTTACAAGGCTTTTTATTTTTGAAAAAGATGAAATCTTTAAATCGACCTTGTAAACATTGTCACTTCTATAACCTTTGAAACTAATGGATTTGTCAGTTGTGAGTGATACAGTGCAATCGTGTGGTGTGAATTTGACTTCATAACCCCTATCGCACAATTGACTAATGCTTAGGAGGTTATGTTTAAGTCCTTTCACAAGAAGTACATCATCAATAATAGTAGAGTTAGATATACCTATTGAGCCGATGCCTTCTATGATCCCTTTGCTGTTGTCTCCAAAGGTCACCGATCCCTTTTCTTTTGGTCGAATGGATTGTAGCAGCTTCTTTTCTCCCGTCATGTGTCGAGAGCATCCACTGTCAAGATACCAAGTGCTCGATGACTTGTCTCCCCTTTGTCCCTACAAGGTTGAGATACAGTTTGATAGTTGGTACCCGTTTCTTTGGGTCCTTTGAGGTTAGTAGTAGTTGGGGATCCATTTCCAATAACTATTCTTATTGTGTTGGTGTCTAAGTTTCTTGCATTTAGGTCTTATGTGGCCTATCTTACAACAGTAAGTGCATGTTGGCGGTGTTCTTAGTTTTGCCTTTGCGATAAGACTAGTGAAGTTGACTGATTTCTTTTCATATCCTAGACCTCCTTTGTCGAAGTTACACCTTTGCATGCTCAAGAGGTTTTCTAGTTTACCGCTACTCACATTGAACTTGTTGAAGGCTTTCTCTAAGTCTCTTAGATTTGTCTTGAGCCTAGTGTTGTCATGCATCCTAGCTTCTAGTTCAGTTTTAAGTTGTTTATTCTCATTTCTAAGTGACTTAGCCTTATTGTACATACTAGTGTAAGCGGAGAGTAATTCATCGTAAGTGGGTACCTCGTCGTCATCCGAGTCGGTCAGATGATCTTCCTTCGCCATGAAGCATAGGGTAGACTCCTCTTCGTTGTCGCTGTCGCTCCACGTGGCTAGAAGGGCCTTCTTCTTGTCTTTGCCGGCCTTCTTCTTGGAGGGACACTCGTTTGCATAGTGACCCTTTTGTTGACAGTTGTAGCAGGTCACTTCCTTCTCAATCTTTTTGTCCTTCTTGTTGAAGTTGGAACTCCGCATGAATCTTTTGAACTTTCTAGTGAGGAGTGCCATTTCTTCATCGTCGCTATCTTCAAGTTGACTGGTCAAGGCGATCCTTTTCGCCTTTACTTTGTCGTCATCTTTCTTTGTCTCCTTCCGGGTAGATACTTCAAGTTCATGGGTCTTTAGGGTCCCATGAAGTTGATCAAGGTCGTAGGATGCCGCATCTCCCTTGTTGGATTCAATGATAGCCGTGCGCTTTGCATCCCATTCCGCCGGTAATGCTCGAAGGGCTCTCCTCCACACTTGTTTAGTTGGGTAGTTCTCACCAAGTTGGGCAAGCTCATTGATGATTTGGGTGAGCCGCCGGAACATGGTGTCGATATCCTCCTTGGGTTCCATCTCAAAGGTCTCGTACTTGAGTTGGAGAAGGTCTATCTTCGTTTCTTTGACTTGATTGGTTCCCTCGTGGCAAATCTCCAATTTGTCCCAAATCTCTTTGGCGGAGGTGCAAGCCGAGATTCGGTTGTATTCATTCATATCTAGAGAACAATGAAGAATATTCATAGCTTTAGCATTTTGAGAGATAAGTTTCATATCGTCCTTGGTGAAGTCATCCATTCCCTTAGGAATTTCCTTATTATCCACCGTTTTCATGGGGATATAGGGACCTTTCACCGTTATTTTCCAAAGGTCGTAATCGACGGATTGGATGTATAGAGATATTCTATTTTTCCAATATCCGTAATTTGTACCATTGAAAAGAGGGGGACGATTTGTGGATTGTCCTTGGGCATACTCGCTTGCTAGATTGACCATTTAAAAGATTTTGAAAAACTTGGCTCTGATACCACTTGAAGAACCTAAAGGGGGGGGGGGGGGGGTGAATAGGTTCTTTAAGGCCCTTTAGCGTTTTTAAAACGAGTTTGCAAAAATTGCAAGCGGAAGACTTGAGGGACAATCACAAATAAAAAAGAATACGTAAAGTAAGTGCGTAAAATAAATGCGTAATTTAAATGCAATAAAGTAAATGCGTAAAGTAAAGAGGGATAGAGATGTTTATGGAAGTTCGACGAAGAATCGTCTACGTCTCCCCTTCTCGATGAGGATCGAGGTATCATTATAACGACTTGGCTTTAGGAGCTCCAAGCTAGCTTTTACAACCACGCCTCGATGCGTCTACTTGGCCTTGAGGGCTCCAAGGATAGCCACGAACTTTAAAACCCACTCGAGAGTATTACTTTCACTCTTTTTCTACAACTCTTTTGATATTACAACTCTTTTAATCAACGCACACAAGAGATAATAGAAAGCTTTGTAAGAGACAAGAGAGAATGGAGTGGGATGATTGAGAATGCATCCTCAAAGGCCTATTTATACTAGTCTTGGACGCCAAGGTTCGGATCTTCTGTTTATACTTCGGAACGTCCGATGTGATTGAAATCAATTTGCGTAATTCTGGAATGACTTCGGATCTTCCGTTCTTGACTTCGTAGGGTCCGAACATATGCTTCGGAGGGACCGATCAAACTCCGTTTCTTCCGAACGATTCTTTCAGACAGTGTATGACCAACTTCGGAAGGTCCGAACTCCAGTTCGTACCGTTCGAACTTTCCCGCGTTTCCGGAGATTTGAAATCTTCAACACTTCGTAGCTTCCGATCATGTCCATCGTAGCGTCCGAAATCTACTCAATCAACAGTCAGATCAATTTGTCTCCGGATTAAAGTGATTTGATTGCTTGTGTTCGGAACGTCCGATCCAGTCTTCGGAACGTCCGAACTTGCTCCTCGCAGCTTCCGAACAGCTTCTATTTTGCTTCTGATTTGCAGATTTTCGGAACGTCCGAACCAAATTTCGGATCTTCCGAACGTAACCTTGTTCTTAATTTCCTGCATGCCTCAATATAAAACATTAGTACATTTTTAATCCAAGTTTTGGTATCATCAAAACAAAAACTTTGGGATATGTTACAGCATTAAAAACATTAATCTCATCCTCGAGATTTGTATGCGTTTAAGGCGTAACATAATATATTCATCCTCTAAACATATGTCATGTAATTCAAGACTATACAGAGCTTGAGTATATTTTTTTCTTCTCTGTTTCTTAATTGTTAAAATAGTATACCCCTCTAAATTGTGCTTTAAATAGGATAGTCATTCTTCCGGCTATCTCACTGAGAGATTCTCCGGCTAGGACTGACTCTTTGGTTTCCACTAAAGTCATGTTTCAAGAAATTTTAACTGATCTCATAAGACTCATTTTTAAAAGTTTAATGATTCATTCTATGTTGAGATCAAGTATTTCTGCTGCAATTCTCATAATCGATGTCTAATAATTTATGAGATCTTCTTTATTTTTGAAATCCAGTACATCAAGGCTAATCATAAACCCATAAAGATATATAAGTTCTAAAACAGATTTCCCGTAGAGTGTTTAATGTAAGGAAATTTGACTTCTCCTTGACCTTGTTCCCACTGGGTATGATTCCTCACCAGTATGAAAATCTGTTGGGGATCCTCTCATATTTGTATTATGAGATCCAACACTTTCTCTTAGTGGTAACCGCACCAATTGTGTTCATTTTTAGATCTACGACCTTGAGATTTGAAAAAAAAAACCGCAAGGTCTTAGAGATTCTCGAGACCAATTCTTTTTAAAGTTGTCATCAGATTAATTTCTTTTTTGAGACAGTTTTAATCAGATTGATCATGTTTTTTTCGTCAGCTAAAGGTTTTGGTATTACTTTGTCTTTCTCCTTTGGTGTAATAAGGGTTCATTACCAAAAGTTGGTGGTAGCCTTTTTTCCAAAGACTTTTTACTAGAACTTGGTTATTGTTCTAGAGTTTGAATTCTTGTTTGAATATCTTTTAAGGTTCCAAGAATTTATTCTTGTTTTTCAAGGATTTTCTCCCCATTTTATGGTACATAATATAGCACATTGCTATAATTTTGTACCGTTTTTTGAATTTCTCTAAGATTTTCGGAGAGTTTAGAAGAATCTGATACTATTTCTAGAAACCTATTATTCTGAATAATAAGTTTACCTTAAGGACTCTGATGAGTTACACTTTGTTCTTGATATCTAATCTTAGTTAGATCATTTCCTCCTCAAACATTTAATTACCCAGTAATAATAATTTTGTATTTCTGAAATAATATTATCTCCATTCTGATACCATTTTCCGACCCAATAAAATCAATTGTTAAAATTAGCACAATAGCACATATAAATGTATTTTTGTCATTTTTATTATTTTAAGGAGTTTAAACAAAGTTTTTGAAGTGTAAAGAGTTAAGATGAATTTATGTCTGGGTTTGAAGATTTATCTCCAATTTGTCCTAATAATAATTTTTATTAACAAATCAATAATTATTCCAAAAATACTAAATTAACGGATAACCAATTCCAATATCTTACAATTTATGATGTGCAGTGATGATTATTTTTTTGGCTAAATGTGCGATTTTGATTTTTTTTGCTTAACGTGCCATGAAGAAATGAAATTGAGAAAGGTTTTAAACGCTATTTTCTTTTTTTTTTTTTCATTCCACACACGATTGGTCTCTTTCAAACGACCAAACCATTTCAAGAGGAAATAGATGTTCTCCGACCTAACTTAATATGCAATCATGAAATTACAAATGAATAAATTAAATAACACTAGTATGCAAGAATAAATGTTTTTTGTTCAGCTTATATTTTTAATTTTATACCTTGGCTAATAATTTTGAATTTTACATTTATATCTCTTTCTATTTTTAGATTTATTTATATAGAACAGTACAGAATAAAAGAACAAAAATGATAATTCACAAGTGGAAAACATTACTCCTTGTTTCACACTTTTATACAGGTGCAGATATAGATATAGATAGAAATCGAAATTTATACTGAAAACATTGTAAACCAACACAATCAAATAATAAATTTCCTTGGCTCATAAAATATGGCAGCAGTAATAAAGTTCAAATATTAAATATAGCATCATAATAGCAACCACTAGGACTTTATGCATTTTCATAACAAATAATATGCTTTAATACTCTTTGAATTATTGATAGATTAATATCGTCATTGTGAAACTAATAATATTTTGCCTGCAATTCTGCGAGCCACCAAGGCTTTATATGCTTCCGTGGCTTCAGAGAAGCTGAATTCTTTACCAATTATTGGTTTTATATGTCCGGATTCTATTTTTGGCCAAATTTTTGCTGCAACATTAGAGAAAATCGATACTATTTCTTCATAAAATAGATACCGCAAATCCCCCCCTACATACCATTAAACAAATATTAATCAAATGGAACATTAAAATAGTATTGGTATCAACAAGAAAAAATAAATTAAGCAAAAAAGTTGAGCTAAAACGATAAGGAATAATATTGTCGGGTAGTGATTTTACCTATGACATTAATATCCTTGTGCATGAGGACTGAAAGGTCAATATTTGCCCAACTCTTGCTGTTGGATCCTAAAATAATAAGAGAGCCGCCCACGGCCAGACAATCTATGTTCTTTTGAAAATGAGCTCCCCCACTACCATCTAGTATGAAGTCCACCCCTAAAAACACACAATTGAGTTAAATATAAAATCAATTAAAGGTTTCACAAGATAACTAGGCATCGCTGACAAAGATGGTATCACATTCTTCATCAACTATTTTTGAAGTGTGCTCTAATTCTTTTTGAAGTGTATACGTCATTAACAAAATCAAGCATTTGTCAGTAAAATACAATCCAAATAAATCCACCTAGGTTGCGAATGGATGGCGAGATTTGAAATCTATGGATTTTGAAATCCGTTTGACTACTTGGATGAATTTACGTTGGGTGGATTTCCTTCCTTAACTTGTGCAGATGCAATGGTGGTTATGATGGATCTGAAATACACCAAAGTCCCTCACCAAATCAAATCCTTTCATCCAAGTGCAACCCAAATTCTTTTTCCCATTTATTGGACAAGTACATAAGCAACAATATTGTGAATGAACAAACCATTCTCAAAAGGAACGTATTTTTGGGATTATTTACAAACTCATACGCTACTTTTCTTCACATTTCTACTTGCGTCTGAAAGGGGAAACCTGCTACTCATATCCGCATATTATCATGTGAATTGTAATGTGACAACATCGATATGCTTCAATCAACACAACACTATGCAAATATAGTATGCACATCATTAACACATGTCAATCAGCCACCTGGGAATTTTTGTCAATCATTAATTAAACATATTGTAGGTTCAAATATAATAGCCATACCAACACCTTTACTCATGAACTTCTAACTTAACATTACAAGAAATGATAAGATAATCATGTACACGTACCTATAGATTTCCATGTTTATTGCTTTTTCAGTACATAGCAACTACAAGTGCATATGCATAGACCCCAAACAATTTGCAAGACACGTAATTAGATCAATGTAAACCTAAGAGTATCAGAAGTTCAAACTTTTGTTCTTCCTCTACAAGCTGATGATGTTCAAGCTTTCACATTACATCTAGAAGTCCTTATCAAAAAATGATAATATTAGTTCCCAGATGCCATTACAAAAATTTGCCCAACATGCAAGGAATATCACCGCTAAAATCTATATCAATATTTATACTGCATATAACAGTGTACCTGACCTATTGAAACTGTTGTATGCATGCTAGTAAAATAATTCTCGCTTTTTCATAAGAAAAAGAATCTGCACTATTCATAAAAGTGACTATGTTCTGAAACTAAATTGTAATTTTTAACTCAATAATTGTCAACTAACCATACACGGACCTGAAAAGAAAAAATGTATGATACTTCTGCATGTACCTCTTTCTCCCGTTACAGACTTCACACACTTGCAAAAGTCCTGCTTTTTGTAGTTGATGCAGACTTCTGCTCCTAGCATTTTGCAAAGTTGCAGATTTTCTTCCATCCCTACAAAAAACGTCCGTTTAGTTACATATTATTTGATGACTATTTCACAGAAGATGGTGGGGTATGGGAGTGGTGCTGACGCAGTCACCAACACACTCAAAAAATGTATTTTTTTCAAATATCAGTGTGAAAGAACAATGTTATTAGCAAGGTTGTAAATGGCGGGAGGCGGTGGCGGGGCGGTTGGTGACCGCCTACCGCCTAGGCGGTGCCCAGGCGACGCCTAGGCGATTGAAATTTTTTAAGTAATTTTTTTTATAGATAATCTTGCAATATGATCATTTTTATACAAAATATGCAATTAAATAATGTTTAAGCAAAAAATATAATATCATCTAAATAATGTGCAATTAATAAAGATTCATCATCATATAAATGCTTTTATGCTAACAAAGTAATATAATTATTTTTACCAAAAAACTAAGTTTAAATTTTTTAATTATTTTTCTGACTGCGGGCGGCGGGCGGCGGCGGGCGGATTGTGTGTGGTGGTTGAGAGTTAAGAGTTGAGAGTGATAACAAAAAAAAATAAAGAAAGTGAGGTGTTTTAGGGTTTTAATATTTAAAATTATTTGACTTTGACTAGGTTTTTAAAATTGTTGACTACAACTTAAAAATCTTGACTGACTGACGGCCTAGCCCGCTTGCTCGCCGCATAGCCCGCCTGCTCGTTGCCTCAACCCGCTCGACCTGCCTGCTCGCCGCCTCGACCCGTCTCCCTAACGCCGTATAGCTTGGGCCACCTAAAACACCCGCCTCATGCATAGGCGGTGCGGTCGAGGGCCGCCTACCGCCTAGGCACACGGTCGAGGGCCGCCTACCGCCTAGGCGGTGCCTAGGTGGCCGTCTCGACCGCCATTTAGAACACTGGTTATTAGTCACATTAATTACCAAATTCAGATAATTCTGTTATGGACCCAATTATACTTACTGGGCCTAGACCAAATGGGTCATAAGAGGCCCAAGCCTCCTATATCTCGAAATAACAGGAAGAATCTAGATGGGGAGAGGGGGAATAAATAGAGGAGTTTGTTTCGAGAGATGCATTCAGTTCATTTGTTATTCTGTTTGTTGCACTAGCTTTGTTAGGGAATTACAGAGATCTTCTCTGGGAAAATACTATCAATAATATCTATATATTTCAGCTCTCGAATTACCTTTATTCTTCATTCTTGTCTTCTGTTTGGAGTTGTTATTTGAATCCAGGAACCAGCCTAACAAATTGGTCCGACCTGCCGCTGATAAACAACGGCTCTTACTCGTTCAGAAGCAAAGATCAAGGATCTTGAGAAAACCGTCCAGGATATGCAGGAGAATATTACTTCATTGACTAAAACAGTGGCCAGAATGGTGGATTCCAGTGTTCTAAATGGCGGTCGAGGCGGCCGTCTAGGCGGTGCCTAGGCGGTAGGCGGCCCTCGACCGCACCGCCTATGCATGAGGCGGGTGTCGAGGCGGGTCGAGGCGGTTCGAGGGGTGTCGAGGCGGGTCGAGGAGGGTCGAGGCGGCGAGTAGGCGGGTCGAGGCGGCGAACAGGCAGTCGAGGCGGGCGAGGCGGTGAGCAGGCGGTCGAGACAGTAGTCAACAATTTTAAAAACCTAGTCAACAATTTTTAGAACTTAGTCAACGATTTTAAAAACCAAGTCAAAATCAACTAATTTAAATATTAGGACTATTTAAAGGTCTTACTTGGAGAATGATAGTGGAGGCCTCGGGAGCGGATGAAGTGCTACATCCAAGGAGGAGTGCAAAAAACATCCCCATTAGAGAACTTAATGAATATTTAGAAATATCGGAGGAGGAGAATGAAGAAAATGTTGATTGAGTCCGATGATGAGAGATAATGGATGTAGTAAATGGTGCATATGTAGATGATTTGGAAGATTAGTTATGTTTAATCTACTACTTGTTCTAATGATGGATAATTGATTGAAACTTTGAAAATTTAAACTTAGTTTTTTGGTAAAAAAAATATATTACTTCGTTAGCATAATAACATTAATATAATGATGAATCTTTATTAATTGCACATTATCTAGATGATATTATATTTTGTGCTTAAACATTATTTAATTGCACATTTTACATAAAAATGATAATATTACATGATTATCTATAAAAAATTCTTTAAAAAATCCAACCGCCTAGGCACTGCCTGGGCACCGCCTAGGCGGCCGAGGCGGTAGGCGGTCACTGACCGCCTCGCCACCGCCTCCCGCCATTTACAACCTTGGTGGATTCTCAGGCGAAGATGTTTGAATCGCAAGCCCGGATGGAGCAGTGGGTTTTTGGCAACACAGTTAATGATCGTGAGAAGGTGGGTGATCCAGAAGGAGGCCGGCGAGTCATTTTCACTAATAAACAAATTGTAGGCGAATCTTACAAAAATGCCGATGAGAGTGAGGAATGTGAAAAGGGACACCATGGTTCGATGAAGATCAAGGACTCTGTTGGTGAGAAATTATCGATTTTCAACGAGGCTGACCAAGGCAGAGATGAATCGAGACAAGTCATAAGAGGAGTTGATCGGAATGTTTTTGAGATAGTTGAACCCACATGTGAGTTTTTGAGAGATATGGCAAAAAGTGAAGGAGACGAAAGCAAAGAATGTTCGAATTCCCTAGGAAGACCCAAGAAGCCTATGATGGTTACAATTGATACAAAGGAAGAAGCGAGTGAGGAGTGGCTTATTGTGGAACTGCTTCAAAGATTTAGTGATCGTAAGGCCTTGAAGGAAGATTTCGAGTCGTCGAGGATGCAGGAGTGGAGGGTAGGGCTTGATGATGAAGATTTTCAGATGGTCTTGCCACAGATTTCTGTTCTGGAGAAAAAGGAGCACATGGACTGTCAGTTTTTAAGGCCCAGAATTGTTCGGTGGGGAGAAGAAATAGCCAATGGCCCATTTGCAATATAGGAGGCAATTAAATTGGATAGTCACGAGAAGGAAGTTGTAGGGCTTTTTCATAACCGCCCTAATAGTTGGGTTATGGACTCGGCCCGATCAATTAACAATCATCATTTAGTTCTAGGCAATGCAAGTCTAACCACCAGACACAAGGCGGGAAGAGAAGACCGCGCAAGGAGAGTCACGCTTTATAAGGGGATTTACACATATCAGTAGCGTTGAACAGCACAGAAAGCCTGGCCTAGAAGAATTAAGGACCAAAGGAGCGGCAGGTTGTGAATGTTGACTGCTAGGGTTACTGTGGCACTAGGTGGAAGTTGAGATCTTCTTAATTGCGGGTGGTAAATTTGTTATCCTACTACATGAGCATTTGTCTACTCGTTTTATTTTATTTGAAACAGTTTTAACTTTTAAGGAAGAAACCGGGACTGCTTATTGATGAAAAGAGCTTGTTTGGTGTAGGGGAGGAGATTAATATCATGATAGGGTGATTGAGGTGTGTAAAGTTCTGGAAATAGGGGTTTGTACAATTACGATGGACATAAGAGTATTTAGAGTGGAAGGGGTGGATTTCATGCTAATAATGGCTTGGAGACTGTGTTCGGATGAGATGACTCCCTCAATTGTGTGCTTGGATTATGAACCTGTGAAGATTCTAGCAAGAAGAATCAAATGCGAAGGGGATGAAGATGATCAAAGGGAGATATCAATCAGGACTGAATGGTCATTTATTGGATTTCCTTTTAGAGTCAAAGCTACTGTGGCAGGTTGCTTTGCTGTTGAGGAGTCAGTTTTATGACCATCACCTACAGATTCATCCCTATCCTTAACAACAACTTCGATGGTGACTCTAAGTGCTATAATAGCCTCTGTCATATCAGAAATTGGTTTGGGCCTGAAACCAGTTTTCACAGTTCCAATCAATTACTTCGATCTTTAAGTGAACTGCCACCTAATCTGTTGTTGGGGATGATAAATGGCTTGGGTTTGATTGCTGTACTAAAGTCTACATCTTTTATGCTGGTTTTGTATGATGAAATGAATAGAGCGGTAGGAATACCAAAAGTAGCACTTTGTGGTTCGGCCATCAGACTTGTAATCTTCCTAAGGTTCTTTACTGGGGTTTCAAAATATTGACCCTTTACTGTTGAAAAAACATGAGGTATTAATGGAGCAAAACAAGTGTCAAAGTCCTAACTTCAGTCCTTGAGGACAAGGCTGATTTGAAGGAGTGGGGTATTGTTATGGACCCAATTATACTGGGCCTAGACCAAATGGGTCGGAAGAGGCCCAAGCCTCCTATATCTAGAAATAACCGGAAGAATCTAGATGGACAGAGAAGGATTAAAGAGGAGTTTGTTAGGAGAGATGCATTCAGTTCATTTGTTATTCTGTTTGTTTCCCTAGCGAATTACAGAGATCTTCTCTGGGAAAATACTATCAATATTATCTCTATATTTCAGCTCTTGAATTACCTTTGTTCTTCAATCTTGTCTTCTGTTTGGAGTTGTTATTTGAATCCAGGAACCAGCCTAACAAATTCTCTTATATCACATGTCCCACCATATATTCCAAGGAAATTAAGTACATGCCGGGCAGCGAACATTTGAACTATGAAGTGTATCGAAGAAAATCAATCCAATACATCACAAATTACACATCAATTCCCATTTCGAACCAATACATGAACACATGTAGTAGGTCAACACAACTGGCTCTAGATATAAAATTCATTAATCTCTAACTTCCTAAGAAGTAAAGTAAGGTTCCGAATAAAAAAGAGTAAACTCCATCTCTTCGGGAATTCTATTACAGTCAGAGAGAGTTGTAATCACTACTCAGTTGTCATAATTATCCAGTATAACCTCGAAGAAAAAACAACATTGTGATAGAAAACAGTTAAAATGAAGCAACATTTTATTCTCCTAAACATAGATAACTCAAATACACCAGATTTCGCCGAGTGCACTGCAAGAAGCAAACGCACAAGTATGCGAATAGTTAAAATACTATAAGCTGAAGTATCAAAAATTCAATTCGCGTCATTGCAATGGCTGATGGATAAACTAACTGGTAGTTAGTGCTATAGAGAACCAATCAGACCTGTGAGCACATCACTAGTCGAATCAGATAAAACTAACAGAAGCAGTTGAAATGCATATACTCTTCTGAAATTTGATATGTGCGTGTCCAAATAAGGACTGGTTTAGAGTTCTTGATATATTCATGTGTTAAAGTGGAAATTAAACCACTACAATTGGTAACATAGCTAGGTTCTTGGCTGATTCAATTGAGAAGATGACTACGAAGATCATGGTGGAGCATTTTGATGTAGAGGGCGACTTTGGATTGTGCGGAAGAAGAATGAACACTGTACTTGTGCTGCAGAAAGTCGCAAAGTCTCTCGGAGGAGAAAAAAACTTCCTGAAGCACTTTGATGAGCAGAAGGCAGAAATAATGGAATTGGCCTTCAACACACAGACAAGATGTATTTCCATTTAAGGAAATGCCTAGAAGTGTAACTCCCTATTGCACATGGTGATACATCATGTGACACATCAATTGAGATTGAGCTTCCAGCCACAATCCAACAAAGGAGGAATTTGTTACTGATCCACAAAGAAGGCATATGAGATCAGATCCGCATAGCCAAACCTTTCAGGAGGTTTAATTTTGTCTCGCTCTTTTTAATTGATAATCCTGGTACCAGTTGAGCTACTCGGGACCCTTAACACACCTCTTTCTTTATTTTATTTTATGTTTTCACTTCACCTCTCAACTCTCAACCACCATAGTCTACACACAATCTGCCACTGCCCGCCGCCGCCGCCGCCACCTCCGCCCGCCGCCGCCCGATGATGAGAGGATCATGGATGTAGTAGATGGTGCATATGTAGATGATTTGGAAGATTAGTTATGTTTAGTCTACTACTTGTTCTAATGTTGGATGAAAATTTAAACTTATTTTTTTGGTTAAAAAAATTATATTACTTCGTTAGCATAATAACATTAATATGATGATGAATCTTTATTAATTGCAAATTATTTAGATGATATTATATTGTGTGCTTAAACATTATTTAATTGCACATTTTACATAAAAATGATTATATTGCATGATTATCTATAAAAAATTACTTAAAAAATTTCAACCGCCTAGGCACCGCCTGGGCACCGCCTAGGCGGCCGAGGCGGTAGGCGGTCACCAACCGCCCCGCCACCGCCTCCCGCCATTTACAACCTTGGGTAAGTCTACCAATAAGATTACAAAGCAAGTGGATGAGCCATCCACGAAATACGACATCTACCTACAACAATTAATCGTTCAACATAAAATGCCACACCAATCCCTCACAAGATCCGAAATAAGATAATTCCGAAACATTGGTAAGCTAATCGTCCACGTCGCCACCCTGAATCTAATCTTTTCCCATACGACTTCTCCTGATTCTTCATTGTCGTTGAAAATTCTGTTGCTGCGTTCCATCCAAATCGACCAAAAGACACAGTGAATTATTATGCACCAGAATTCTTTAAACCCCTTTCCTGTGAGAGATCCATGTTCCAAAATAAACATGTCTCTTGATGATGCTGGAAATATCCACTCGAATCCCAAGTGTTGCATTACCTTGACCCAGATGCTCGTTGTGAAAGCACAGTGAAGCAAAATCTGATCCTGACTCTCCTCGTTTTTCTTGCACAAGTTACACCACTGTGGGCGCAAAACATGATTAGGTATTCTTCTCTGTAAGTTGTCACAAGTTGGCAATTTTCCCAAAGCCACTATCCAAGAGAATACTTTCACTTTTTGTGGGATAGGTACTTTCCAAATGTTATGATAAGAAGGAAAAATAGGGTTAGTACTAATCGGAAAGAATGATGAGTAGAAAGAACTGACAGAGAAAACACCGGATGAGTCTCCTAACCAAACCTTGACATCCCCAGACCCCCCACTCAGAGATACTGAATCTAATACCCCCAAAAGAGCAGAAGTCATGAAGTGGATACTTGGATATGTTAAAAGGCCCTACAAACTTTGGTTTGAGATTTGAAGGCGTTGAAAAGGAAGTTAATATTATAATTGGTTATGTTGCCTCAGATTTTGCAGTTAGTATCGAAAGTTTGACACAAAAATATCTTACTACTGACGTCATTAATGCGTTTATGTTGCAACCTGTGGTAGCACTTTCTTCACAGTTTCCACTATGGAGGTAATAATGCAGCAAAAGTTTAAATGTTTTCCCACTGGAAGTTTGGAACCATCTTCACCATCAAATTCAGGTAAGTCTCAGATACCAATTTTGGTGCAGCGGAAAGGGGTGTTACAAAGAAAAAACACTGAACTCAATTGATATTGTTGAAACATTATTCATGTTGATTGACTTTTCTTCATAAGTAATAGACCCATATATAGAGCTCTAATTCAATTAAAATATGGAAACAAGTAAACAACTAAACTATAAAAATCTTAATCCCAAATATATAAAATACAAATACCAAAAAATAGAATGATCTTAAAATAGAAAATAAATGAATCTGGAAGCTACTTTGAAGAAGATATATGGATGAAAGGTTTCGTGACAGAGCTTGGATTTGGGCAAAGGAGGGTGACTGTTTTCTGTGATAGACAAAGCACGGTTCAATTATCCAAGTATCAAGTGTTTCATGAAATATCAAAACATAAAGATGCGAGACAACATTTTGAATGGGAAATCATTGAGACTGGTGCAGTGCGAATAAGCAACCTGATCGATTCAACCAGTGATGTGAAGCCCTGAAGCAGGACTTGTGGAGGCAATATTATGGAGCCTTGGATTTGTAACAAAGGTGGAGAATTGTAAGCAGAAGTTATACAAATTTAACTCATGCTCATGCAATGGCTGATGGGATAAACCAACAAGCAGTTAGTGCTAAAGGATAAAGAGAACCAATCGGACTTGTAAGTTGTAACCATCACAGATTGATGCAGTTAAAACTAACAGAAGCAGCTTAAGTGCAGATACTCCTCTGCAGTAGCTTTCAATGCTTGAAAGGGAATAACATTGAAGCGCTGGGATTCTATTTGATCGATAAAATAGAAACTTATTTTGATCATAGTTGTCAAAGGTGAGCGCCTCTCGTTCCATGCGTCTGGGGTCATCCCAAGCGCAGCGGTTCACTAGAGCCCAGGCGCGCAGAGCACGCCTGAGTGAATTTTTTAAAAATAAAAAATAGTGGTTCACTAAGGTCAGGCTCGCAGAGCACGCCTGAGTGAATTTTTAAAAAAATAAAAAAACAATTTTTTTAATTACTTGTTTAAAACAAAAACCTCAAACGAAAACCCTAGCAACCCAACGCCAGAATCAGAAGAAGAGAGCGAGTAAAAAGCTGACCAGAAGAACAACTAAGAAGCATAAGACAACAAGCAATGAAGGCTCCATATAATCAAGATAGATATTTTTTGGGTTTTATTTTCTGGATATTAATTTATTTCAAGCACATGGAATCATGGATGTTCATATTCCATGGTTGCAAATTTTACTCCAGTAGTCTAGTTTTACTTCAATTTTTAAATTTTTATTATGTAATGTTTTTGTTTGGTTTCTGCATGGTTTATTAATTTATGTTATTATATATACTGAATTACTGATATAATATACATATTCACGGTTGCAATTTTTTCTCCATATTAATGTCAACTTCTGAAAATTAGGAGAATCGAAAAGACCCTGGCTAAAACTACGAGAAATTAATCAATCCAAAAGACTATTTTTTGTATGACATTGTGACTTAATTATAATTCATATTTTAATATATTTATTATAAGATAAATATATATTTTTAAAAAAATTAAAAATGTGCGTCTTGCTTCGGTAAGGCGCACCTTGCCTTGCGCCTCAGGTTCCAAGGCCCTTGTGCGCCTCAGTTCGTGTTGCGCCATTGACAGTTATGATTCTGATTGAAGGAGGCAAGAGATATAGAGAAAAGCATTTCTTTAAGTGAACTCAAAAAGGTCTTCTCGAGTGTGTGAGGAAGAAAAGATAGTGAGTTCCTGTAATTGCTTTTGTATCGTTGTGAGTTTTTGAAATCATGTACATTGACAAGAGTAATAGTGTCTCCACAGATATAGGTCTTTTTTCTTTTGGTCGGACCACCTAATGATCTTGTCTTCTATTGCTTATTTTTCGATTTTCTGCATATTACATATCCTTTTATTCCACTGATCTATGCACGTCCTTATAAAAACTGGTTCAGAGTTGTTGACTTATATACACAATGTTAGATGGAAATTAAATAAGTGCAAATACAACTATGTACGTTTGCAAAGAATAAATTAAATCAAAATGAAAATAATAACCATTACTACCTGCTACTGCAATTACATCACAACGAAGTACATGCTTAGCATATTGAATAGCAATCGTGTCAATTCCCCCTGCATCCCAATGTATCTGCAATTGCTCTCAAAATTAATGTTTTTAAAGTTTCAACATAAAGAATTTAGTTTAAAAAAATGAAAATACCAAGATTGTTTTGCCAG
The DNA here is from genome assembly GCF_022965805.1 of Primulina eburnea. Classification (NCBI taxonomy): domain Eukaryota; kingdom Viridiplantae; phylum Streptophyta; class Magnoliopsida; order Lamiales; family Gesneriaceae; genus Primulina; species Primulina eburnea. The sequence goes on from NC_133110.1 coordinate 38,733,876, forward strand.
AGGCAATGGTTGTCCACATTGAAAACGCATATAAAGTTAAGCATGACGCTAGTGGCAAAGCTGCTGCCTGGGCAAGGGTAACTCCCGGAGGAATTCTCAGAGCATGAGAGTGGGGAATGGCTATGAACTCTGCACATCCACCCCCACCTTGAAGAATCGCACAAACCTTGTGGAAAACCAAAAAAAGCATCATATAAATGTGAGTACAAATAACCAATAAACTACTCAATTAAAAAAAAATAACTCACCTCATCACCCACTTTAAATTTTTTACTGGCATAGAAGCCAACAGCAACAACTCTCCCCGAACACTCAAATCCAAGTTTTGAAATGCGCGTATATGGATAAGAAATACGCTGTCGGTCCAAAGAGTCGTACAAATTTAGTCCTGCTGCTGCTACTTGTATCACAATTTCACAATCTCGGCAAGTGGGCTTTGGAGCCTCTTTTAATAGTAAGAAATCTGGACCACCTGGTATTCCAAAATCCAAAAACTTCATCTGCAGACTTAGACAAGCAAATATTAGCAACATTGCCCTTTTATTCAATATATATACTATTATAAACAAAACTAAAAAACAGTAGGGATATAAATGTAAAAGTAAAATATTAGCCAGGCCATAAGAATATATATACATAAATACATTTATTTGAGCATTACAGCTAAGGCTAACTAAATACATTCATTAGTGTAATTGTAACTGAAACCAGAATCAAATATCATAACAGCACATTGCCACGTTGAGTAAAAAAATATAAATACATTTAACTCTTGAACACTCGTTTGCACGTCCAAATGGTTTGGAAAAGATAAATGGATTTGCACATTAATTAAGCCAAAAAAATATCACCATTGCGTATTATTTTAAATAAATAAATCCTTTATAATTTTCATTTCATTTTTCCCATAATTAATTGAGCAATTTATCATTATCATTCCTCATTTATATATTCATACATATGACATTTAGTTGACTCTTGGGTTTGACCACGACAAGCTTTAGTAATGTTCTATGCAGGCAAGTGCAATTCCGCTATTTGCTTCACATCCTTCTTAGGTGGTATGTAGCTGGTTTCATATGGCATCTTTTGGCGTTATTTTACTTCATTACCCACTTTTGTGATTTGTCCACGTTCATAGCTAGGCTCACGGGTTATTAGTTTTGTCACAATTAGTGTCATATTTATATTTTTAAAATTAAAATTCTTTATTTAATTAGTTGGCAGATTTTTAGTTTTAATTTTGGATGATAATTTGTAGTTTTTTATTTTACATGTGCTAACAGATTTTTTTTATTATTCTGTAACGGCTTTAAACTTTTAGTTTTCTTTTATTTCGTTGATAAATATTTGGTTTTTCATTTTTTTCAATTGCAATGGTTGCAAATCATACTCAGATTAGGATTAATTTAATTTAATATCCTTTTATTTCCTCTTTAATTTTAGGTCAACAAGTTATATCAAAATGTTATAATCTATGATTGCTAAAGATGATCGGTTGTGTTTAAATTAATATGGTCTAAATTGTAGATGCATCTCAAACATATAAATCTGCACCAAAAGTCCGATGATGTTGGATGTTGTCATGTTGATAATTTAAGTAATGCACACATACTTTATTTCATAACATAATAATATAATATAATATAATATAATATAATATAATATATATGAGCACACCTTGTCTGTAAAATCCTGATTGTGCTTTATGTGAGTAAAATTTGTGGATGCTAGAGTCATCCATTAAGTTGATAGTGTCTTTTGTATAAATAAGATTGAGTGACTGGAGATATAAATGAACCCAGCCGAGCCGAAAAGTCTCGGATCATTTAAGATTTATGTATAGGGTCAAACTCGATTCGAGTTTTCATCATGAGGTTTGAGCTCGGCTAGTTTTGAAATTACTAAACTCGCGAATAGCAAATAAATCGAGCTCGATTCCTTAATAGCTCATTCATCATGTTACACGAGTCTAGCTCAAGCTCGGTTCATTTTCAAGCTCATTAAGCATGCAATAGAGCTCAAATTCTAGCTTGTTTCGAGCTCGTTAAAGATATAATCGAGCTCAAGCATACACTAGAATGTATCTCTATAAATTAATGCTAAACTAAGACAGAAAAGTTTAATTTTATTCAAAAATAACCAAATCAACAAACCTAAACTTAGCACATCATTAAACATCCCAAAATACTACATCCAACATCCAAATACCAAATATAAATAACACCACCATAAAATACATTACCAAGTATCTCACAACACAACAACAATGAAATCATAAAACGCATCATCAAATATTCGTCAGACCTTAAAAACCAACTTTACCTGCCTCAATCAACCCCAAAAACTGACATATACTTGCTGCGTGGAATCTGGAAATTGAGGCAGCTCGTGTTTTTTTTTCAAAAATGTTTTCAATCAATTCAATATAATTCAACACCACCCAACCATTTTATAACGCCCCTATGACACTTTAAAGAATTTATTATAAACATCGAAACAAAGTAAAATCGAGGTTCGAGCTTTATACCTCTTTGAGTCGATCCAACAATGTTTATGGACACAATCGAGATGCAACGGATTGAAGAAGAATCGAAATCGAAGGCTGAAATTTCAATTCGAAATCTGCTTGTTCAGCGCGAAGAATTCGCGACGGTTTCTTTCAAAATCCCGGCAACCTGGGCGGCGGGGATGGTGGAGATCGGTGTTAGGATGTAGGGTGTTGAGTGACCAAGGCTTTGGATGGTTGGATTAGGACCAAATGACGATTTAGATCAACGAATTCGAACGAAAGGCTAACACACGCGACCCGTTGATTTCACGGCAAAATTCTGGTGATAGCGACGGCTTTATGACGAGGCTTTGGTGCTGGAAGCCTTGTCGGTGAGTAGGGAGTGCGGTGGTGGGTCGGACGAACAAGGGCACGGCGGAAATTGGGGGGCGCGAAGCGTTTTCTAGAGAAGGATGCACGGTTGCGGCGGGTTGAAGCTAAAAGTGCGAGGTTTTGTTATTGTTATATGTGTTTTTTCCCCTAAAAGCTGGTAATATGAAATTATTACACCAGAAAATCAATTATCAATTACAATTATCAAGCAACAACCCACGTAACAATCATTGGTAAACCACTAAACCTCCTCATATACCATATTTTTTATAATTTATTTGATTTATATTTAAATGAAAATCAAAATATAATTATATCAAATAATGATTTTTTATAATTTATTTGATTTATATTTAAATGAAAATCAAAATATAATTATATCAAATAATGAGAGACTATACTATAGTTCTGATATATGAATTTTAAAAATAAATAGAAAAAAAAAAGGAAAAAAAAACTCAAAATAGAAAATGAATCTACAACTTGATGTTTATAGAAAATAAAAACTCTATCCACCAAATTATAAAAAATTCAGTTGGGAAATAAAGAGATCCCAAAAAATAATTAGAAAAGATTTAAAAAAATGTTTCCGTTTGAGAAAATGATTTTAAAACTACTGAACAAATATAAAACAATCCTTTAAAAATGAATTAAAACAGCTGTAGAAATTCAAGTAATTCAGGCAACACATTAACTGGAAATAATAGTTCAGTTGTATTCAAACTAACTAGATAACCATGATGTTTATTTAATCAATTGAGCGTTGTATCATAGGGAAAATTTTCAATAACTCCCCATATCCCTTCTAAACTTTATCATTACTCCCTATCCCTCAAATTCTTTGTTTTAGCTCCCCAATATTTTAAAATTTCCAATAATACCCTTATCTTTTTATTTTGCAATTGATTTTTCTTTTTAAAATAATGGCCCATCATGCTTCCGTAAAATAAATTAAATCTTTTACCTCTTTGACCGAAGTACCACCGGGTTATATCCACCGTATTTTACGAACTGCTTCTCACAGTCCAACCACGCGATCGCAACCGATGGTTACTAAGCAGATTCCTTCAGCAGTACTTAGCACAGCTCTAATTCGTTTCCTACCTTAGAGCGTACAGCAAAAGATCAAATTTTGAAAATAATACATGAGAGGGGCTGAGAGCAAAGATCTCTTTTATTCAAACACAAACATTTATTTATTACATAGTAGCCTCCTGTAGAGGAGGAGAAACTTGTTTAGCTACTACTCGTAGCTGAACTTACTACACACATGAAACTTTTGAAAGAAAATATTACAACCTTGTATGAAAGAAATGGAGAAAATATTTGATGATCTTCACTTCCTTCTTCCGTCTTTATTTATAGAAGGCTTCTTCGGATTTGAAACTCGGATTTCAAATCTTCATTAGCCTTTACAGCTTGCTGGGGGACCATGTAGTGGTTGAAGGGTCCCTGTCTAGATTATTAATCTGGACATCAACTTCTCATCCTCCTTTATCTCTTTTAGATACCAATGACGATGAGTTTCCAGGATATCGGCAGTAATTTCATCTTTTTTATACTCTCTGAAATGATTTACTAACCATTTAAGAGCTTCTGCCTCTTTCCTCTTGTATGTTATCCTTCTTTTCAAAACTTTCAAGTATACTCGATACATTTTTAAGTTTTGATTCTGGTATGTTAACTGGTCTTCATTCTGTCCTTATTTATGGATGAATTTTTCGGGACCAGTTAATTTTTTATTCATTGGATTCCTTTTAGATTGGTATCCAATGCTTGCTGAGTCATCCACCATTTGTTATTGGTGGTCCATTTGTCCTTTACCACTAATTAGTGGTTGTCTTGATTCTACCACTCACATGGTAGTGGTCCTGCTTTTTGTAATGGAGGGTCACATGTCTCTTTTAATTTTGTCGAGGAATCTTTGGTTTTTTGTATCCTCGAGGAAAATGTGCATGTGGTCCTTCCCCACTTGTCCTTGCTTCGGTAAAATGTTTCCGATCAGATCTTGGTTTGAAACCTTTACCGAACTCTGGTTCTTTCTGTATTTGGCATTCAGAGCAGATGTTCTCCGACCATCTTCCTATGTGTGCCATATTACAGAACTTTCGGCGAGTCTCTTTGCTTGCCGGTAGCTTGCTGTTCCACAAGAGATTTCTTTTCTTTTCAAATAAATCTTCTGCGAAACTTGTTGTTTTTCCTGTCATGGTATTCAACAGGAATGATCCGTTTACTGAATGATTGTAGAATTTGAACGGAAACTTGACTTTGTCCATCTCAGTGAGACAGACCCATAAACCCCAAGCTCTTCTGGTGGAAATGTCATCTTCAGTGATTGAAGCAACCAGGGGTGTTTCTTCTGTTGGAGGATCCTTGATAAATTTTTGGACATTTGTATCCGGCCTCCTTAGCTTGATGAAGTGAAAGGCTTCGTGAGAACCTTTCCCTGCTGGTTCTGGTGCTGCACTAAAGAAGTATAGCTCCAAAACATCTCCTCTGGACAAATAGTCATTGTTTGCCCAAGTCTCGTGAACAGCTTCCTGGATCCACTTTGGTAAACCTGAGATCTCCGGAAAGCTGGGTGATGTAGTATAAACTGAGGCAAGAGCCCCAAATTCATACCAAGCTTTAACCTCCTTGGGATATGAATTAGGCTTCATCCATACCCTTGGATATTTTCCTGAAACATCAACCCTATTTGTAGCTGGGTTAATGCCAATACGTGTTTTTAATTTCTCCCAATTCTGCTGGTAAACCTGAAATGGAGAAATTATACCTTCATTAGTACCAACCTTAGCTTTGCCTTTGTCAATACGAGGCCTAAGGTTGATCTCTCCCTCTTCAATCCCCGAGGTGAAGGGTTGACTTGAGGACTCAAGATAAGGATCAGGAGTCTCAATTTTTGTTTCAGCCGACTCATCTCGTGATGATCCCGACTTAACACTTGTGCAAGGGGTATTTGAATCCCCCGCTACAGGTATAGAGTCCTGTACTCGAAAACTCTCCATTTGAGAAACCACTGGTCTCTCAATGCCCTGGAGGATAGGCCTTTGCGTTACAGACCATAACTGAGTATATGCCTGTAAACATCCTGTAATTCGATCAGAGACAATTCTCTTATCAGCTTGTTGTAGCCTTCCCGCAACTTCTGCGTTAACAGCTAACTTGTTGAACTCGGTTTGAAGCATTTCAAGGTGTTCCCTCAAATGCCTCTGCATCTTGATAATAGCATCAATGTCAATGCTGTCCATCTCTTGTTAAAAAATCTGCAAGAATATTTTCATGAGATTTTATTATCATAATATCAAAAATATAATTTTGACATAAAGCTTGCCATCGTAATAATCTAGCCTTCTCCGGTTTAGACTCAATTCTATTCCTCAAAAAGGCTTTAACTTGAGTGTTATCAACTTTCAAAGTGAATTTCTTTGCAAGTAAAAATAACGGCCATTTTTCAAAAGCCCTCTTTACTGCATAAAATTCCTTTTCGTTGATATGCCATCTTATGGCTTCTGCATCTGAGAATAACCCACTACAATATCTGCATGGTTGTTCTCCATCTGGTGTGAGCTTTGTTAATACTGCAGCCCACCAATGATCACTGGCATCGGTATATAATACCAGATCATCCTCGTCTTGAGGAATAGCCATTTTTGGAAGATTTTTGCAAACCTTCTTTAAATGGATAAGTCCTTTTGTGTGTTCGTCTGTCCATATAAATCTAGCATCTTTTTTCAATAATGGACTGAACACCTTCCTGTGTTTTGCTAGGTTTTTAATGAACATCCCAGCAAAATTAACAACCCCTAAAAAACTTTGAAGTTGCTTCTTGTCTTTGAGATTCTCTGGAAAATTCTGCACCTTTTCTACTATGTGTCCTTGCAGAATTATTCCTGACTCATCGATTTCAATTCCGAGGAATTCAATCTTTCTTGTAGCAATGACTGCTTTCTTTTCAGATAAAACCAGTCTTTCTTTCTTGCAAACATTAGAGAAAATCTCCAAATGTTTAACATGTTCATTCATATCTTTGGATGCTATTAAAACATCGTCGATGTAAACAAACATAAACTTGAAATAATCTTTGAAAAGATTATCCATCTTTCTTTGAAATATTTGGGGTGAGTTAGCCAATCCCATTGGTAATACTTCCCAAATATAGTGTCCTTGAGGTGTGGAGAAAGCTGTGAATTTCTTGCTTTCTTCCTGCATCCGAATCTGATAAAATCCAGACTTGCAATCAAATTTAGAGAATATCTTGACATTGCGAATGCAACTAATCAAGTGTTCTCTACTAGGTATAAAATACCCATCAAACTCCAGAATCTTATTAATTTCTTGATAATTAATAACCAATCTGGGTTTTCCTCGTTTAATCTCACCATGATTTCTTACCAGAAAACCTGGACTGCTATATGGTGACATACCTGCTTTGATTAATCCAAGGTCTAAATGTTCCTTGATTATAATCTGCATATCCCTCTGATCAATGATGTTCATTGGGATGGGTTTACAACGGACAAATTCATACTCTTTGCCTTCCTTAATCTTAAGGCAAGCTCTGAGTTGATTTCTGTCCCACCATGCCAAGGGATCTTCATTGTAATTTTCTTTGATCCTTTTCTTGACATCTTCCAGTGATACCTTAGATTCAAACTCTACTTCATTTGTATGTAGAGTTATCTTAAGGCATTCTATATCTTCTGGTTGGAGTTCTTTATCTGCTCTTAACTGGAGCATTGTTTCTCCAAACCGTCTTGAATCCTTCATTTTTGGGTTCAGAAGTTTTCCTGAATCACCACGCTTGCTGCGAAACTGGATTGGCAATTTTCGGTAAAATGCCTCTCTAAGTCTCTGGACTATGATTTTGTGAGCACATGGTGTTGTGAACACTAATCTCCTAGTCTCATTTTCTTGTGTATAGGACTTGAACATTTGTAGGAAATTATTTCCTAACAATATGTCAGCTCCTGTATCATGAAAATAAATTGGTGGTGTCTTTACCTTGTACCAAGGTGTTTGTCCAGCACCGCCAATCATGATTTCAGTCATCTTAATCCCTTTACATAAGATTAAGATTCTTCTGGAAAAATCTCTTCCAGCAATCTTGGGTAACTCTTCTTCCAAATCATTTGGAAAAACTCCTCGTTTTGCTGTACATATTCCAGCACCTGAATCAATATATGCAGCAAAGTATTCTGCCTTATATTGTTCATACAACATTCCTACTGGAATGTATATGGAGAATGGACTTGTGGTCATTGGATTTTCCACATTTTATCTTCTGCCATAAACTCCATTCCATACTCTAGACGTTTCCAAGGTTTATGTTCCTCGAGAAACTCTAGTCCAAGAATCAGTCGATCTGATTCTTTTCCTGAAATTCCTTGAATATGAACCTCCAATTCTCCGATATTAATCAGTCCTTGGTAAGTTCCTATCATCTGTTGTTCCAAATAGTATATTGAATTACACGGAAATTGATTCCTTTGCTTTGTAATGTCGAATACTATTTCTACTTCCTTCCACCCTTCTGGGCATCTAAGTTTTCCTATTGTAGAAAAACTTTTCAGCTCCTGTTGGGTTTCTATGACAGGCTTTTTATCCCATCTGTAACTTGTAATCCTATCTCCTTGAAAAGATAGTCTTCTTGGTTCCAGTCTAAGACTTTGATTCCTCTGTAGAATCGGTTTGTCTTGGATCTGGATATCTGTTTCCTGTATTAAAGGAAACTCAATTCTTTCTGGATAAATTGCCTGCGCAACTTTTCCAAATATCTCAGGGATTTCAATAAACTCGTTTCTAATAAACAATTCAGAATGATGTGTATTAGATAGAGCATATGAAATCTGATAGGTAATAGAATATGGTCTATTACCTTCTTTCATCAACCTTTTTTCCTTGAAGTTCTGATGTAATGTCAAGGCTCGGCTGAAATCTCGATCTGCCAGGTTGTAGGCTATCCTTGGATAGATTACTCCTACAATTTTTCCTGCACAGAGGTTTCCTGAGATTGTTCCTAGTACTGAATCTTGTAGATTCCCCATTCTTTTATCGCATATGGCGATATCAATTGGTGAATCTATCCCTTCTTTGAAAGTAGCCTTTATCATAATCTGGATTGCTCCTATATGAATCCAGGACATAGTCCTTGCTACTTCTATCTTGAGTTTTTGTAATTCCTCCTTTATTTCTTCGGAAGGAATTAACTGCATCTCCATTCTATTTCCTGTAAGTTCCATCGGGATTGCCATTTCCCTTCTAGAGACTTTATAGATTAGGTGATGCTTTCTGTTTCTTAGGCCAAGACTTCCTAAGAATTTTTCTACCTGTCCTGCAGAGAAACCTTGATATCTCTGTAGGCTCGGATTTTCTCTCATGATTCTTTGAACCATGTTATGAGATATTGTTGTCTGGCTGAAAAATCCAGACAGATCTTTATGTGTTTCGTGTCGAAACACCTCGTCTTCAGTCAGATTCCGATTCTGTTCCATCAGATTCTTCCTGACTTAAGATTTCTTCTTCTTCATATATACTCTCATCTGAGGACAATGTCCTCAAATCGGTATACTTGAATGAGATCTTGGTAATAAACTGCATCTTCTATATCCGGAGTAGGATCGAAGCGTTTAATACCTCTTTTCTCATTTTCTGGACAGTTGGTCGAGATATGACCTCTTGCTCCACATGTCCAGCAATTACAATCCTTGAAGCTTTCATTGGCTCGCGTATGAGCTCTTCTGAAAGTTTTCTTTGTAGGTGTTCTTCCTGTGCTTCGAGATGAACTCGATGCTTGGGATGATATCCTACTTCTTGATGGTCCACTTCTTTGTCCAGATTTATAAGATCTGGCTTTCTGTCTGGACCATACAGTTCTTGGTTTCCAAGAACTTCTCCCACTTCGTGCATAGGGATGAGTCCTAAAACTTTTCCTTTTATGCTTATGTGGTTTACTTCCAATGATTGTTGGAAGATCATTTTCCTTACAACACAAAGGAGTTCTTTTGTTGATACCCCTTAAGCGTTTGTAATTCTTTTGTAATGCTGCCATGTGACACCATTCTGCCAGTTTTCCTTTGAGGAAAGAGGCTCTTCTTGCCAATGTATCTGGATTACCAGGTACGTATTCCCTTATGAGCATTTCTCTCCAAGGACTTGGCATTTTTGCGAAGAAAAGCTGCATAGCTATATCTTCTTCGACTCCTGAATTCCATCTATATTTGGTGAATAACATAATGTATTCATCTACCAAACATATATCATGTAATTCAAGACTATACAGAGCTTGAGTATATTTTTTCTTCTTCTCTGTATCTTGACTGTTGAAATAGTCTACCCCTATAAAGTGTGCTTTGAATAGGGTAGCCATCTTTCCAGCGATCTCACTAAGAGATTCCCCAACTAGGACTGACTCTTTCATGTCTGCTGAAGTCATGTCCCAAGCAATTTTTACTGATCCCATCAGACTCATTTCCAAAAGTTTAATGAATCCTTCCTTGTTGAGATCAAGTGTTCCTGCTGCAATCCTCATAGCAGACGTCCAATCGTCTATGAGATCTTCTCTGTTTTTGAAGTCTAATACATCAAGGTTAAGCATAACCCCGTAAGGATGTATAGGATCTAAAACAGTTTTCCCATAGGGTGTTTGGTGCAAAGGAATTTGAGTTCTCCTTGCCCTTGTTCCCGCTGGGTGTGATCCTCCACCAGTATGGAAATCAGTCTGAGATTCTTTCATATTTACATTATGAGATCCCATACTTTCCCTTGGTGGTTCCTGAGAAGATGACCAGGTTATTGCAGGTGGTGTTTCACCTACTGCTGTATTCATCTTTAGATCTACTACTTTGAGATTTGCGAAAGATTCCGCAAGCTCTTGTAGATCCTCCAAACCAATCCTTTCTAAAGTTGTCATCAGATCAATTTCTTTTCTGAGACAGACTTGATTAGATTGATCATCTTTTCTTCTTCAGTTAAAGGTTTTGACACCACTCTGGCCTTCCCTTGTTGATGTAACAAAGGTTCGGTACCAAAGGATGGTGGTAACCAGCCTCCTGAAGTTCTTCTACTAGAACTTGGTTGTTGTTCTAGTTTCTGTATTCTTGTTTGAATATCCTTTAAGATCTCAAGAATTTCTTCTTGTTTCTCTAGGACCTTTTCAACCCTTTGAGGTACATAATATAGCGCATTGCCATAATTTTGTACCGTTTTCTGTATTTCTCTAAGATCCAGAGAGAGCTTAGAGGAGTCTGGTACTATCTCCAGAAATTTATTATTCTGAATCATAAATTTTTACCTGAGGGTGCTGTTGCTTCCCTTCGTAGGTCTTCTGTCTATACAGATTCATTGTTCTCTGAAGAATTTCTTCTAAGTAGATTTTGAAGTATGTTTTTACGGTTCTTTAAACCTTGTAAACGCATACCTTTCGTTCTGAGTTCAGTGAAGCAGGTACTTCGCTGTAATTCTTGTTCTAATTGAATTATTTCCAGGGAAATAAGCTCAATTTCGAACTGGATGGTAGTCCCTGGCATATTTAACAGATCATTGAAGATCTGGTCTTTTCGGCCTGTAAGAGTCTACCTTTTGTGTATGCAAGGTTTTGCAAACACTGCTGTCTTTCATCAGGAGATAAATTTCCTGATTCAATGAGTTGTTTCAGATGCTTTATAGAGCATCTGAATAGCTCTATTCGGAAACTAATGTGTCTGGAATAGAGATTGAAATGATTTCGGGGATTCCTAAATCCTTTCATTTCTTGATACATGACATATACCGTCATGTGTCTGATGTTTCCATCAGATCTGTACCATAACTTGGTGGTCACCATTGGAACATACCTTTGTTCTCCTGTTTCTGATATCTAACAATAGTTAGATAAACTTGTGTATATTCCAAAATATTGGAATAGTTCTTGTAAATTATTCTTCTCGAACTAAAGTTCGGATTCATAATTTTTTCGAAATTCTCCTTCTCATACATTTAGTTACTAGTAATAATAAAATTTTCGTGTTTGAAATAAATTAACCATGCTCTGATACCATTTTGGAGGCGCGGAGGATCAATTAAAATCAAAATAAGAAGGAGGGGTATTTTTGTCTTTTTTGAAACTTTTAGGGAGTTTAAACAAAGTTTTTAGATTTAGGGAGTTGAAATAAATGTTAGGTGGGTATTAGGGATTTATCTACAATTTACCCTTGTATCATACATTCAAGCATACCAACGTTTGTAAGGGAAATTGCTACTACACTTAGCAAATTTTAAACAACGTCAAATATCAGTCAGTTCATACAAAATAGAACTGAATATACCAACTACCGGTTGCCTTGAGTGCTTGAAATGTTGCAATGATTCCGAGTTTCTTTGCTAGAAGAATAGCTAACTGCTTCTAGATTGGTCTCTGTGTTGGCAAACTGGTCTTGCTGATGCAGACTGGACTCAACTGACGTTGAATCACATTGATCATTTAGTCTGATCTGATATGGCAATGAAGCGGCGGCATATTGATGATTCATGTAGAGCCCAAAATCAGTACACATAAATCTCTTGCATTTATTTAATGATTAAATATTTTATTTAAGTCTAAAATGATTTTTGTGGTCATGATTTATTTAAATTGTATTATTTCAATGTTTATGTGATGCACATTAAAACACTTTCTCGAGTTTCATGTTTCAGGCGATTATTCGATGCGGGATCGAGGAGAAGAGACCGTGGACGATTTTTGGTAATTTTAAAACGTGGTATTCCATTTTTAAGTTAAGATTGGTGCATTTTAAATAATTTATTTAGTTTAGCATTTTAAATCTTAAATTATTTAATTGAGTGATTTTAAGAATTTTAAAACTTTTAAAGTTTAGAAAGTGTGCTTTTTATTTTTAAATTAGGGACTTGGCTTGTAGTGAGGATTAACATTTTTAATTAGCCTTTTTATTAGCATTTTTAATTAGTATTTTTAATTGTGTAATTAAACCATTTAATTCCCTAATTAAACACAAAACTCACGCACGCACACACTTTTACACACACCTATACATGACACAACACACACACATATTTCATTCAAACTTTTATTATTTTGAGAAAAGAAAAGTCTAGGGTTCTTAGAAAATAACAGCAGCCGCCCCCTTCCTCTATATTTCCAACAAGGTTTTGTTGTGTTTTCTTCAAAGAAAATAGTGTTACGTTCGTCTCGGATCAACCCTCGCTCCGTTTCCGCGTCGGTTCGGTAAATTTTGATTCAAAAGGTACGTATATTCTGTTATTTCTGCATCGATCTCGTTATATTATGCGTTGTGTTGTTATTCGTGCGTAAAAATACATGTGTGATGTGTAGAAGTTTGAGCAATGATATTTGGATCAATTTTGAAACAGTTTTTGGATCACATTTCCATGGACTTTGTGACGAAGCTACCGAGATCCTCCCGAGGTTGCGATGCGATTTGGGTCGTGATTGACAGATTGACCAAATCAGCATGTTTTATTCCGTACAAGATGACGTACAGACACGACCAGATGGCAGAGATCAATGTCAGAGAAGTGGTCAGATTGCACGGAGTGCCAAAGTCGATTGTATCAGACCGTGATCCTCGGTTTAATTCGCACTTTTGGCAGAGTTTACAGCAAGTTCTAGGTACGAAGTTACATCTGAGTACCGCATATCGTCTTCAGACTGACGAACAGTCAGAGCGGACTATCCAGACACTGGAAGATATGCTGAGAGCTGTAGTGCTTGATTTTAGCACTAGTTGGCAAGATGCTTTGCCACTTTGTGAGTTTTCGTACAACAACAGGTATCAGACGAGTATTGAGATGGCTTCGTTTGAAGCGTTGTACGGTAAGAAGTGCAGATCCCATCTGTATTGTGATGATATCCCTGAGGTACCTGAGATTGAACCTGACATGATCAGAGATATGACAGAGAAAGTGAAGCTGATTCAGAAGAGAATGAAGGCAGCACAAGACAGACATGCCAAATATGTCAATGTTCGATGTAGACCGTTATTCTTGAAGATTTCACCTTTCAGAAGAGTTTTCAGATTTGGCAAGAAAGGGAAACTGTTTCCACGTTATATTGGTCCGTATGAGATTCTCGAGAAGATAGGAGATCGTGCCTATCGACTCGTTTTATCGCCTTCTCTATCTGGAATACATGATGTCTTTCATGTATCTTTATTGCGGAAGTATATTTCCGATGCTTCACATATTATTCAGCCAGACGAGGCCGAACTTGATGAGACACTAAGTTATTTCAAGAAGTCGATTCAGATTCTCGATAGTAAGGAAAAGCACTCACAACGAAGACAATTCCGCTTGTGAAGATTCAGTGGAATCGTCATGGCATCGAAGAAGCTGCCTGGAATTTTTGATACCTTCGATTTGACAGTAAATTCGAATTATTTGGATAAAAATTGAGTGAGTTATGGCGTTTTTCGTGGGACTGCTCAAACTGCGTTTTCTGAAAAATTATGTTATTGATGCGTTCTAGAAGTTTTATTGTTGCAGGCTTCGTTGGGAATCGACGGGTGATCGATGTTGCGTTCAAGTAAGTCAATAACGATGTTTGGATTATTTTGGTGTCTCTTTCCTTGTCATTAGGCACCAGGTTGAGTTAGGAGTCATAGGAATCGATTGGGTGTCAAACTTCGGGTTGTGCCGTTTGGTTGTTGATTGTCGATGTTGGGATCATTTTCGATGGTTTGTATGGGTTGGATTCAATGCCTTAGTGTCCTAGGGCGGGTCTCGTTGTGTTGATTCTTAGTCCATCCAGTTTGGTTTGGTGGAATAGGCACAATTTAAGATTTTCCCGTAGGTTCATCAATCCGAGGCGACACGGACCCCCACACGGACTAGAGCACGGGGTCCGTGCCTTTGTTTTTCACTTGGTGCATTTTTCCAGTATGTACACGGACGTCTAAACGGACCCTGACAAGGAGTCCGTGCCTTTGCCCTTCCAAAGTGTCAATTTCCTGTATCTACACGGACCCAGACACGGGGCCCGTGCCTTCTCTTTTCTGCACACGTCTTTTACAGTACCTACACGGACCTGGAGCCGGACCTGGGCACGGGGTCCGTGTACTTCATTTTTGGGAAAATTTATGTTAAATGTTTTGAGGTTGATAACTTAGTTCAGTGCAATGTTTAACAAGGTCGAGTCACGGGAACTTTAGAACGTCCTAAGGAAATGAATGAGCTTGTGTGTAAGCATGATTATTATGTCTAAGTTACACCAGTTAAGTATCCGAATTCATGTTAGTATGTGCAACAACGGCCCCAAGTGAGATCCAACGAATCCCTCAACGCCAAGTAAGTATGTTCGACGTGCAAAGAAAATATCTTTCAAGTTTTTGAGGTATGCTAAATGTATTGTGACCAATTTATGTATGGGGTTGGAAAGCGTTAAAGCATGAACTGGGACCAACCCACCCCGTTAAATCATGAACGGGTTTAGATCATGATTGGAAAGCGTTCAATCATGAATGGGGAACAATCCGTCCCTTAAAGCATGAACGGGGATCTCATGTATGTGGCAGTGGATTTTTCACTGTCAGCCCAGTACTATGGTTTAGTCTGATCAGACGATTTATATTATGGGTCACTTGCTTTGAAACACGCTTCTACGCAAAATGATGAAGTTTACGTATGTTCATGTATGTACAAGTATGCAAGCATGTTTAAGAAATGGCACGTCTATATATGTACGTATGTAAGTTCAAGTTTAAGTGCAAGTTCAATTTTCAAGTATGTATGCTCTATTTTAAAGTTGCGTGTGGTTTTATTATGTATTATTCGCTATTACTAGTTCATACGTGTTGAGTCTTTAGACTCACTATACTTGATCGATGCAGGTGAAGATGCATTTGAGGAGACGAGAGGTGGGGACCAAGGGGCTGGCTTGGACTGAGCAGGAGGCTATACCCGAGGACCGCCCAGTGTTTAGCTTTATGAAATGTTTAAAAATACTCTGATTTCTTGTTATTGGTTATGAGATTTTTAGCTAATATTTTGGTAAACTTTATTTTGAGATCTTTTGTTTCAGTGGTTGTAGGATGAAAAGTTTATTTTGTCGAATTTTGAAAGTTCATGAAGTATTTAAGAAAATTTTTAACATTTCCGCAAATTTTAAATGGTAAAAAGTACGGTACGTTACAGTTGGTATCAGAGCGGTGTTCTTGTAAAGGGTTATGCATACTGCCAGTCGCAAGAAGCTCACGAAGTCACACTTAAGTCTGTAAGTTTAAGGTTTTAAATTTATGATTACATGGTAAGCATTAAGTCATGATTTCAGCATGTCCAAGTTTTACGCTCAAATTACGTGCATCTTATGTCATTGATATCATGTTCATGCATGTTGGGCTTACGTGTTGGGTAAATTGTTGGAACAATGTGCCTTCTAGACGTGTGATTGACTGTGAAGCAAGGGAAGAGGGCCAAGAGCCTCGAGATGAGGAGAGGCCAATCCCTCACCTCCACCACCAGATATGCAGGCACAGATGCTTGTAGGCATGACTGAGTTCTTCGCACAGTTTGCGGGGAACCAGGCAGCAGTGAATACAGGGGCGAGGCCCGGACCGGAAGCAGTGTATGAGAGGTTCAGGAGGATGAACCAAAAAGAGTTCTCGGGTGTGAGGCCCGGGGCCGAAGAGGGCGGGGGGTGATCGCCGGTGCCATCAGTTGCACGGACAATGAGCGGCTCCTGGCAGGCTTCTAGGTGGAGGGAACATGAATGAACCGACCCACACGGAAATGAGAGGGATTCCGAGACTGTTCAATGTAATGGACTGTACAGTTGAAGAGGGTTTAAAAGATTTGATTGGTACTACTCAGATCACGAAGATGCATCTTCTTTTCGGTAGCTCATCACATAAGAACTCCAAAGTTAAGCGTGCTTGACTTGGGAAAATTTTGGGATGGGTGACCTCCTGGGAAGTTTCTTAGGGTGCGTGTGAGTGAGGACATAAGCACGCTGGAAAGACTCGTCTTGGTACAGTGAGGACAGTCGTCAAATCTGGGGCGTTACAAGTGGTATCAGAGCAGACCTCTCTTAGTACGGTGTGGTTCAGGGAGGGAACATGAATGAACCGACCTACACGGAAATGAGAGGGATTCCGAGACCGTTCAGTGTAATGGACTGTACAGTTGAAGAGGGCTTAAAAGATTTGATTGGTATTACTCATATCACGAAGGTGCATCTTCTTTTCGGTAGCTCATCACATAAGAACTCCAAAGTTAAGCGTGCTTGACTCTGGGAAATTTTGGGATGGGTGACCTCCTGGGAAGTTTCCTAGGGTGCGTGTGAGTAAAGACATGAGCACGCAGGAAAGACTCGTCTTGGTAGAGTGAGGACAGTCGTCAAATCTGGGGCGTTACATCGGGGACCACTGACCCGATGTTAGCTGAGGGATGGATTAAATCCATCGAAGTGATTTTTGCCTTTATGGAGTTTCAAGAGGCAGATAGGGTCAGGTGTGCCACATTTCTACTGACCGGGGACGCCAGACTGTGGTGGGAGAGCGCGTCAGTGGCAGCAAACTTGCACACCCTCTCTTGGGATGGCTTTAAGGAGATATTCTACTCCAAGTACTTCACTGAAGAAGTATGATCCAGACTGACCAGAGAATTTATGACCATGCGATAGGGAGACAGTAATGTTGCAGAGTTTGTGAGAAAGTTCGAAAGGGGGTGCCACTTTGTGCCCCTGATAGCTAATGATGCCCAGAGTAAGTTGAGGTATTTTATGGATGGGTTGCAGCCGGTCTTGCGCCGTGACGTCCGAGTTGCTGGTCCTACTACCTACACGATTGCCGTGTCAAGAGCTTTGACGACAGAGCAAGATCAGAGGGATATTGAAGCTGACAGGCAGGGCAAGAGGCCCTATCAGGCTCCACAGCAGCAGCAGGAGCAGCGACCTCAGTTTAAGAGGCCGTTCCAGGGGCAACCAGGGAAGAGGCCTTATCAGGGACCGCCAAAGGCCAAGGGTCCTATGCCACATCAGAAGGCGCCACAGAGACCGAGAGAACACCCGGTGTGCCCGAAGTGCAACCGCCAGCACCCAGGACAGTGTTTGTATGGTTCAGGTAAATGTTTTAAGTGCGGAGCAAGTGACCCACATGTTAAAGGAGTGTCCACAGTGGAGACAACCAACTCAGGGCAGAGTGTTCTCCATGCATGCACAGGAGGCGAACTCAGACACTAAATTGTTGACGAGTAACTTATTTAATTCCGTACAGTATTAAATTTCGCCTTGCATGTCTATTTGAATTGGGATTATTAGGATGCTAGATGGAATTTTTGGTGTCTTTTGTTGCGTAAAACTACTATTAGAACTTGGGATATAAGTTGCATGGTGCTAACTTCTCTCAGGAAATATTTTCACAAAGAGATTATCCACTAAGGATATGATAGACTCAGGAGCCACACACTCCTTTATCTCAGAAACGTTCGCTAGTCATCTAGACGTCAAGTATATTGGACTCGACGCGAGCTATTCAGTGACAGTCCCATCAAGGGAAGAATTGTTAGCTACCAGCATGATCAGAGATATTGAAAAAGAACTGCAGGGCCACCTGGTATATGCCGATCTGATAGTGTTGCCGATGCCAGAGTTTGACATTATTTTGATGGAATGGCTGACAAAGAATAGGGTCTTCATTGAATTCCAGAAGAGATCAGTGCTAGTAAGACCTTTGGGCATGGAGCAGTTTCTCTTTGAGCCAGCTAGATGGAGGAGTTTTCCTCGCATGATTTCTTGCTTGCAGGCGTGGAGACTCATTTCCAAGGGGTGTCAGGCTTTCTTGGCCAGCATCATTTCAATACCTGATGTGCCCACTCCATCTATATACGAGGTACCGGTGGTCAGAGAATTCCCTGACGTATTTCCCGACGACATTGCAGGTCTTCCACCAGAGAGAGGTGGAGTTTGCGATTGATCTTATGCTAGGCACTGTGCCAATCTCCAAGGCACCGTACCATTTAGCTCCAGTTGAGATGCTAGAACTCAAACAACAGATTCAGGAGCTCCTTGACAAGGAATTTATCCGCCTTATTTCCTCACCGTGGGACGCATCAGTACTCTTTGTAAAGAAGAAAGATGGGAACATGAGGCTGTGTATCGATTACCGAGAATTGAACAAGGTAACGATCGAGAATAAATACCCACTTCCTAGAATCGAAGACTTGTTTGATCAGTTGCAGGGAGCTACAGTGTTCTCTAAGATAGATCTGCGATCAGGGTATCACTAGCTGAAGGTGAAAGATTCAGATGTGCACAAGACAACCTTCAGGACCATATATGGACATTACGAGTTCTTAGTGATGCCGTTTGGAATGACGAATGCTCCAGCAATTTTCATGGACATCATGAACCGAGTATTTCAACCTTACTTTGATTAGTTCGTAATAGTATTTATTGACGATATCCTTATTTGCTCGAAGAGCCATGAGGAGCACAGTCAGCATTTGAAGACAGTTTTGCAGACCTTGCAGAGTCGCAAGTTATTTGCGAAGTTCAGTAAGTGTGAATTCTGGTTGGAGAAGGTAGCCTTTTTGGGTCACATAATATCTAGCAATGGTATTGAGGTGGATCTAGCGAAGGTAGCAGCCGTTAAGGAATGGGTTGAGCCGAAGAATGCGTCAGAGATTCGCAGTTTCCTACGCCTAGCAGGCTACTACATGAAATTTATTCAGGGATTTTCGTCGATAGCAGTGCTACTCACCTCACTGATCAAGAAGAATGCTAAATTCGTTTGGAGTGATGAATGTCAGAATAGCTTTGATAATTTTAAGCAAGCTCTTATTTCAGCGTCGGTGTAAGCCATGCCACCAGGGCAAGGGGATTTTGTGTTATACACCGATGCATATAAGCTCGATTTAGGCGCAGTCTTGATGCAGCAGGGTCGGGTAATAATTTATGCTTCCAGGTATTTGAAGGTGCATGAGAAGAACTACCCGACCAACGATATGGAAATAGCCGCTGTTGTCTTTGCATTGAAGATTTGGAGATATTACTTGTATGGCAAGAAGTGTCAGATATTCACTGATCACAAGAGTCTCAAGTATTTCTTCACGCAGAAAGAACTGAATACGAGACAGAGACAATGGTTGGAGTTGGTAAAAGACTACGATGGTGAAATTAGCTACCATCTAGGGAAAGCTAATGTTGTGACAGATGCCTTGAGCTGTAAAGTTGCAGTTGTAGCACAATTGTCAATACAGAGACCTCTTTAGTCAGAGATTCAGAGGTTTGGTTTAGAAGTTTATCGCAAGGACATAGCTCCTAAGCTGTCTAATCTGATAGTCCAATCTTCCTTGCTAAACCGTATTCATGCGGGCCAACCTTCAGATGAGCAGTTGCAGAAATGGAGGCTGGAGGATGAACCCAAGGGCAGTGTACTCTACACAGTGTCAGATAGTATAGTGAGATACAGAGATAGAATGTGGGTGCCTAGTGTGGATTCGATCAGAGAGGATATTCTGACATAGGCACATGCATCTCCGTATTCAATCCACCCAGGAGGTACTAAGATGTACAAAGACTTGCAGGTTTTGTATTGGTGGCCAGGGATGAGGCGAGACATCCGCAGATTTGTGTCTGAATGCCTCACTTGTCAGCAGGTGAAGGCAGAGCATCAGAGACCAGCAGGAATGCTTAAGCCACTCCCCATCCCAGAGTGGAAATGAGAGAATATTACCATGGATTTCGTCGTTGGGTTGCCGAGATCAGTCAGAGGTTTTAATGCCATTTTGGTTATAGTAGACCGACTCTCTAAGTCAGCACATTTCCTGCCAGTGAAGACGATTTTCTCCATGACGCAATATGCAGAGCTCTATATCAAGGATATAGTTTTATTGCACGGGATCCCAGTTTCTATTGTGTCCGACAGGGGCCCGAGGTTTACGTCGTCCTTCTGGAAGAGCTTACATGCAGCTATGGGGACGAAGTTGCTATTCAGTATAGTTTTTCACCCACAGACAGATGGCCAGTCTGAGCGAGTGATTCAGATTTTGGAGGATCTATTGCGAGCCTGTATGATCGATTTCCAGGGGACTTGGGAATCGAAGCTACCTCTAGTGGAGTTTACCTAAAACAACAGTTTTCAATCATCCATTGTTATGGCTCCCTACGAGGCATTGTATTGGAGGAAGTGCAGATCGCCGATTCATTGGGATGAAGTCGGTGAAAGAGTAGAACTTGGTCCCGAGATAGTTCAACAGACTGCAGATATGGTGGTCAAGATCTGAGACAGGATGAAGATTGCCCAGAGTCGTCAGAAAAGTTATGCTGATGGAGAGATATCGAGTTTGCCGTAGGTGACCACGTTTTTATAAAGATAGCACCTATGAAGGGAGTTATGAGGTTTGATAAAAGAGGCAAGCTGAGTCCGAGGTTTATTGGACCGTTTGAGATTCTTGACAGAGTTAAGACACTGGCTTATCGTGTTGCCCTCCCGCCGAATCTGGCCAGGGTACACAATGTGTTCCATGTCTCAATGCTGAGGAAGTACCTAGCTAATCTTTCGCACGTGTTGAGCTATGAACCGTTATAGTTGGCTCCAGACCTATCTTATGAGGAAAGACCTGTCCAAATCCTAGACAAATAGGAGCGTAGACTTCGTAACAAGGTGACCAAGCTGGTCAAGGTCCGGTGGCTAAATCAATCAGTGGAGGAGGCCACCTGGGAGACAGAAGCAGATATGAGAAGTCGCTATCCAGAACTGTTTGGTAAGATTTAATTTCGAGGACGAAATTTATACAAGTAGGGGAGGAAATGTAGAGCCAAAATCAAGTGACGTAAATCCCATGCATTTATTTAATGATTAAATCTTTTATTTAAGTCTAAAATGATTTTTGTGGTCATGATTTATTTAAATTGCATTATTTCAATGTTTATGTGATGCACGTTAAAACACTTTCTCGAGTTTCATGTTTCAGGCGATTATTCGATGCGGGATCGAGGAGAAGAGACCGTGGACGATTTTTGGTAATTTTAAAACGTGGTATTCCATTTTTAAGTTAAGATTGGGGCATTTTAAATAATTTATTTAGTTTAGCATTTTAAAGCTTAAATTATTTAATTGAGTGATTTTAAGAATTTTAAAACTTTTAAAGTTTAGCAAGTGTGTTTTTTATTTTTAAATTAGGGACTTGACTTGTAGTGAGGATTAACATATTTAATTAGCCTTTTTATTAGCATTTTTAATTAGTATTTTTAATTGTATAATTAAGCCATTTAATTCCCTAATTAAACACAAAACTCACGCACACACACAGTTTTACACACACCTATACACGACAAAACACACACACATATTTCATTCAAACTTTTATTATTTTGAGGAGAGAAAAGTCTAGGGTTCTTAGAAAAGAAAAACAGTCGCCCCCTTCCTCTAAATTTCCAGCAAGGTTTTGTTGCATTTTCTTCATAGAAAATAGTGTCACGTTCGTCTCGGATCAACCCTCGCTCCGTTTCCACGTCGGTTCGGTAAATTTTAATTCAAAAGACACGTATATTCTGTTATTTCTGCATCGATCTCGTTATATTATGCGTTGTGTTGTTATTCATGCGTAAAAATACATGTGTAATGTGTAGAAGTTTGAGCAATGATGTTTGGATCCATTTTGAAATAGTTTCTGGATCACAAATCACGTTTTTACTGTCTTTTCAAAAACTGCAATTTTTCGGTCGTGATTTTGAGAAAACTTTCAACATGAATATTGTAGAACTTTTTGATACCTTCGATTTGACAGTCAATTATAATTATTTGGATAAAAATAGAGTGAGTTATGGCGTTTTTTGCGGGAATGCTCTAACTGCGTTTTCTGAAAAATTATGTTATTGATGCGTTCTAGAAGTTTTATTGTTGCAGGCTTCGTTGGGAATCGACGGGTGATCGCTTCTGCGTTTAAGTAAGTCAAGAATGATGTTGGGATTATTTTGGTGTCTCTTTTCTTGTCATTAGGCACCAGGTTGAGTTAGGAGTCGTAGGAATCGATTGGATGTCAAACTTCGGGTTGTGCCGTTTGGTTGTTGATTGTCGATGTTGGGATCATTTCCGATGGTTTGTATGGGTTGGAGTCAATGCCTTACTGTCCTAGGGCGGGTCTCGTTGTGTTGATTCTTAGTCCATCCGGTTTGGTTGGGTGGAATAGGCATATTGTAAGATTTTCCCATAGGTTCATCAATCCGAGGCGACACGGACCCCCATACGGGATCCGTGCCTTTGTTTTTCACTTGGTGCGTTTTTCCAGTATGTACACGGACGTCTACACGGACCCTGACACAGGGTCCGTGCCTTTGCCCTTCCAAAGTGTCAATTTCCAGTAGCTACATGGACCCTTACACGGACCCAGACACGGGGTCGAGGTCCGTGTCTTCCCTTTTCTGCACACGTCTTTTACAGTACCTACACGGACCCAGAGCCGAACCTGGGCACGGGGTCCGTGTACTTCATTTTTGGGAAAAATTATGTTAAATGTTTTGAGGTTGATACCTTAGTTCAGTGTAATGTTTAACAAGGTCGAGTCACGGGAAATTTAGAACGTCCTAAAGAAATGAATGAGCTTGTGTGTAAGCATGATTATTATGTCTAAGTTACACCAGTTAAGTATCCGAATTCATGTTAGTATGTGCAGCTGCGGCCCCAAGTGAGATCTAACGAATCCCTCAACACAAAGTAAGTATGTTCGACGTGCAAAGAAAATATCTTTCAAGTTTTTGAGGTATGCTAAATGTCTTGTGACCAATTTTGTATGGCGTTGGAAAGCGTTAAAGCATGAACGAGGACCAACCCACCCCGTTAAAGCATGAACGTGTTTAGATCAAGATTGGAAAGCGTTAAATCATGAATGGGGAACAATCCGCCCGTTAGAGCATGAACGAAGATCTCATGTACGTGGCAGTGGATTTTTCACTGTCAGCCCAGTACTGTGATTTAGTCTGATCAGACGATTTATGTTATGGGTCACTTGCTTTGAAACATGTCTCTACGCAAAATGATGAAGTTTATGTATGTACAAGTATGCAAGCATGTTTTAAAAAAAGTTTCACGTTACGGCACGTCTATGTATGTACGTATGTAAGTTCAAGTTTAAGTGCAAGTTCAAGTTTCAAGTATGCATGTTCTATTTTAAAGTTGCGTGTGGTTTTATTACATATTATTCGCTACTACCAGTTCATACGTGTTGAGTCTTTAGACTCACTAGACTTGATCGATGCATGTGAGGATGCATTTGAGGAGACGAGAGGTGGGGACCAAAGATCTGGCTTGGACTGAGCAGGAGGCTATACCCGAGGACCGCCCAATGTCTAGCTTTATGAAATGTTTAAAAATACTCTGATTTCTTGTTATTGGTTATGAGATTTTTAGCAAATATTTTGGTAAACTTTACTTTGAGATCTTTTGTTTCAGTGGTTGTAGGATGAAAAGTTTATTTGTAGAATTTTGAAAGTTCATGAAATATTTAAGAAATTTTTTAATTTTTCCGCAAATTTTAAATGGTAAAAGTACGGTACGTTACAATTCAGCTCTACTTTAATCATCAATTTCAACTGGCAGTTGGACTTCGTCTGGTGTTCAGTTGAAATGGTATGCTTGCAACTGGAATCTAGTCCTCTGGTCAGTTTTTGCTGAACTACCGACAGGTAGGACTCATAACCCTGTTGCATGAATAAAACCCCAAAGCTCGGAGTCTAGAGAAGTGGCTACGATGTTAGTTGAAGAACCAATCTTCTCTACTCTTTGAAATGAGCGTTAGATTAACATTTTCAAATATTTTTGAAAATAGCATAAAGTATTTTTAAACATTGTTTAAAAATATTTTTAAAACAAATAGTTTTAATCGGTTTTCAAATGCCCTTCTTAGAACAGCAAGCTCTGATACCAATTGATGGATCGGTTCTGATACCTTTGAGGGTGCTTCAAACACAATATACTCAATGAGCTACAATAGCTCATGTTCTAAGAATGAATACACCGATGAATTAAATTGAGTTTGGTTTACAAACCAAGTGGCAAATACTCGAAGTAATCCTTTGTCAAAAAAACTGAACATTTAAAGCTTTTATCTTGTGCAACTGATGAACTTAAAATATTAAAGGGGATCGGTTCGAACTTCTATCAGTTCAGTTATGGACATAAATGAACTGATATTAGCTGAACTGATCAAGTCAGTTTAAAACGTTAGTTAAACAGTAAACAACACAAGATTTGTTTATGGATGTTCGTAGACTTCAACTACTTCTACGTCACCCCTTCTACCACCTCGGGTAGGTTCCACTAACTACTGAAGGTCGCACCTCTCAGTCAGCACATTGTTTAATGTCTCACATGCAAAGAGTACATACACAAGTTTAACGTCTTTATGCAAGACTTGCAAATACATAGTTGAACGTCTTTGAGTCAAGACTCACTCAACTGATCTATTAGGCTCAACTCTCTGAATATACGAGTGATTGTGTATGCGTGTGTGAGAATTGATATATGAATACAACACGAAAGTGTTCTCACACACTGAGGGAATTGTGCTTCTAATATAAGCTGATAACATGTTGAAGTGTTAAATTGCTTCTTGTAAGTTGTTGTATCTCTTCATCATACCCTCTGTTTTTCCACACACTTGTTATTGTCGTTGATGGTCTTGGTCTTCTATTTATAGTGGCAATGTGATCGTGCATCAAGACTCATAAATTACGTCTGTTGCATTTTGAATCCGTTCCTCAAAATATCCGTCTTTACTATCTGACAATCATTCTGCAACGCATTGACTTTAAGCTTGTCTGCAACAATATTATTTTCTTTTGATTGGAAACTTTGATTTGAACCTTTGTGCAAAGCTGGATGCCATTTTAGATAAGTTGTCTTGTTCTGAAAACTGATCGGCTGCTAACTGAGGCCCTGAACTTGTCTTCAGTTGGTTCTCCAAGTTGATCAGCAACCGGTCTTTAGTTGGGCTGGTGAAATCAGCCGGTTCGTCAGTTGAATTTATTTCACTGTTTCAGTTGAACTAGTCAGCTGAACTCTTCATCACTTGAACTCTTCATCAGCTGGCTGGGCTTCTGAAGGTCTTCTGCTGAACTACCTATCAGCTGGACAATCAGTGGAACTGTTCTATGATACTTCAGTTGGACTGTTTCAGTTTGCGCAATCAGTTAACGCGTTCAGTTGGCGACTTGATAGCTTAGATTTTGACTTGATAATTGATCTTTGCTTTCTGCACACTTAGGTAAATTTGTTAGAAACAAAATAACGAGTTTTGTTAACATCAGAATCAGGATTGAGAACATGAAATATTCCAACAATCTCCTCATTTTTTATGATCAAAAAACTTGAGCATTTTAAAGTGAAATTTAAAAAAAATACTTTAAACATTTACTGATTATCTCCCTTTGTGAGAATAAAAAACATTTGAAAACATTTAAGCGAGTAAAAATTTCAGTTCGAAGGGTACAAAGTTTTAAACAGTTAAAAACTCCCCATCGAGAACTGAATTTAAAAACTCCACCTCAAAAATATAATTAAATACGAAATTTTATTAAAAAAATTCAGTTTGGAAATAAATAGATTCCCAAAAAAATTTAGAAAAGATTTTAAAAAAATGTTTCAGTTTGAGAAAAGGATTTTAAAACTACTGAAACAAATATAAAACAATCCTTTAAAAATGAATTAAAACAGTCATAGACATTCAAGTAATTTAGGCAACACATTAACTGGAAATAATAGTATAGTTATGTTCAAACTAACTGGATAACCATGATGTTTATTTAATCAATTGAGCGTTGTATTATACATTCAAGCATACCAACGATTGTAAGGGAAATTGTACTATACATAGCAAATTTTAAACAACATCAAATATCAGTCAGTTTATATAAAATAGAACTGAATATACCAACTACCGGTTGCCTTGAGTGCTTGAAATGTCGCAATTATTTCGAGTTTTTCGCCAGAAGAATAGCTAACTGCTTCGATCTTGATCTCTGTGCTGGCAAACTGGTCTTGTTGATGCAGACTGGACTCAACTGATTCTGAACCACATTGATCATTTAGTCTGATCTGATATGGCAATGAAGCGGCGGCATATTGATGATTTAGCTATACTTTAATCATCAGTTTCAACTGGCAGTTGGACTTCGTCTAGTGTTCAGTTGAAATGGTCTGCTTGCAACTGAAATCTAGTCCTCTGATCAGTTTTTGCTTAACTACCTACAGGTAGGACTCAGAACCTTGCTGGCTGAATAAAACCCAAAGCTCGGAGTCTAGGAAAGTGGCTACAATGTTAGTTGTAGAACCAATCCTCTCTACTCTTTGCAATGAGCGTTAAATAAACATTTTCGAATAGTTTTGAAAATGGCATAGATTATTTTTAAACTTGTTTAAAAATACTTTTAAAACAAATAGGTTTAATCAGTTTTCAAATGTCCTTATTAGAACAGCAAGCTCTGATACCAATTGATGGATCGGTTCTGATACCTTTCGGGGTGCTTCAAACACATTATTCTCAATGAGCTGCAATAGATCATGTTCTAAGAATGAATACACCGATTAATTAAATCGAGTTTGATTTACAGACCAAGCGAAAAATACTCGAAGTAATCATTCGTTAAGAAAACTGAATAGTTAAAGCTTTTACCTTGTGCAACTGATTAACTTAAAATATTAAGGGAGATCAGTTCGGGTTTCTATCAATTCAGTTATGGGCATAAATGAACTGATATCAGCTGATCTGATCAAGTCAGTGTTTCGGGCTTCTATCAATTCAGTTATGGGCATAAATGAACTGATCAAGTCAGTTTAAAACGCTAGTTAAATTGTAAACAACACAAGATTTTTTTTATAGATGTTCGGAGAGTTCAACTGCTCCTACGTCACCCTTTCTACCACCTCGGGTAAGTTCCACTAACAACTGAAGGCTGAACCTCTCAGTCAACACATTGTTTAGCGTCTCACATGTAAAGACTACATACACAAGTTTAACGTCTTTGTGCAAGGCTAACAAACACATAGTTTAACCTCTTTGTGTCAAAACTCACTCAACTGATCTATTAGGCTCAACTCTCTGAATATATGAGTGATTGTGTGTACGTGTGTAAGAACTAATCTATGAATACAAAACGAAAGTGTTCTCATGCACTGAGGAAATTGTGCTTCTAATCTAAGCTGATAACACGTTAAAGTGTTCCCTCAAATCTGGGATAAATTGCTTCTTGTAAGCTGTTGTATCTCTTCAGCATACCCTCTGTTTTTCCACGCACTTGTTATTGTCGTTGATGGTCTTGGTCTTCTATTTATAGTGGCAATGTGATCGTGCATCAAGACTCATAAATTATGTCCGTTGCATTTTGAATCCGTTCCTCGAAATATGGGTCTGTACTATCTGACAATCATTATGGAACACATTGACTTTAAGCTTGTCTGCAACAGTATTATTGTCCTTTGATTGGACACTTTGATTTGTAACTTTATGCAAAGCTGGATTCCATTTTAGATAAGCTGTATTGTTCTGAAAACTGATCGGCTGCTAACTGATGCTCAGAACTTGTCTTCAGTTGGTTCTCCAAGCTGATCAGCAACTGGTCTTCAGTTGGGCTGGTGAAATTATCCGGTTTGTCAGTTGAACTTGTTTCACTGTTTCAGTTGAACTGGTCAGCTGAACTCTTCATCAGTTGAACTCTTCATCAGTTGGCCAAACTTCTGAAGATCTTCTGTTGAACTACCTATCAGCTGGACAATCAGTGGAACTGTTCTATGATACTTCAGTTGGACTGGTTCACTTTGTGCAATCAGTTCGCACATTCAGTTGGCGACTTGATATCTTCGGTTTTCGCTCGGTAATTTATCTCAGCTTTCTGCTCACTTAGGTAAACTTGTTAGAAACAAAATAACGAATTTTATTAACATCAAAATCAGGATTACAAACATGAAATGTTCCAACAAAGTATGTGATATGTCAAAGGCTGTACCAAATACACATATCCTCCAAAGCAATGATGGCTAGCAAAACACTGTGTAGAAGGGATCCTAAAGCTCGGAGGATACTGCAATCCACCCTATGTCAAAAAAGTCCTTAACGTGTAAGGATCTCCATGAAGAAGTTCCACTAGAAAAGAGCATAGAGAGCTGTCAAAACACTCGGCACTAGTAGCTAAAATACGACAGGCAAGGAGAAGCATGCATTAAACGTTCGGATGAAACTGGATGAAGACCAATACAAGATACCTATTGAGAAAGTATCGGAATCCATCCCTCGCGAGGAAAACAAGAGTGGAAACATGTACAAGTGTCTTGGCCCACTCGCACTGAACAAATAGACGGGGAAGAACAACCCCTATTGTGGATGAGGTCCACAAAAGAGTGGCACTGGTAAAGATCAAGAGAACCACCAAAACACACGACAAAAGTAGCGAATAGATGACGGGCAAGGAGAAGCCTGCAGTAAACGTCTGCCTGAATTTGGTGGAGACCAAAACATGAGACCAACTGAGAATGTATTGGAATCCAACCCAAAAGAGAGACCAAGAGCCGCAAAGGTGCAAGTGTCTGGGCCACTTGCACTGAATGAGAAAATGAAGGGGTAAAACAACCCTCCCAAAATGTTGTACCTGGACAGAAAAAGAAAAATATATGGATATATAAGTACAGGAAGTTGCAGAAGCCGAGGAACATCTGGATCTGAGACAGGGGAGCCCTGAGTAGTCAAAGCGGGCAAATGTGAAAATATGCCTGGGTAGGAAGTGACCCGACTCTAGGGTAAACCGAATAAGAGAATGAGCCTCCGCCACTGAGTTATCCTCCCGGAAAATATGTGAAATATGAACCTGGCGCCCCATCAAGAGAACAACAATCTGTGACACAATATCCAAGTCCCAACGACATCTCCGAGAACGAAGAAGCTAAATGAAAATCTGGTAATCGATCTCAATCCAAAGAGGGAAAAGGCTAAGATTAGAATAGATAAGAAGACCCCTCCAAACCACCCAAAGTTCTAGCCGGACATTAGACCCAGCTCCAATGAACTCGCTGAAAGAAAGCAAAACCTGTTCCAAAGCATCACGAACAACTCCTCCAACTGTAGAATCACCAGGATTACCTCTAGAGCTCCCATCAACATTAAGCTTGAAACACCCCAACGATGGTCTGAGCCATCTCACAATGGCCAACTTATGACATCTATGAAGCTCATAGAGAACCCCAGCATTCCCGCCATAGGAAAGATGCCCAACCAATGTTTGGGCTTGACAATGCGCGCAGTGGGCGAGTCTCAAGTAGGACAGGATCTGAAAATTTCACCCTCTCGCTAGTGATGGGGAGCTGATGGCGCTTAGTATCATTCCAAGCAGTCCAAAAAAACCACAGGACAATGAAAAAGAGAAACTTTCTCACGTGGCCACCTGGAGTCTAGTCCAAGTTCATCTTCTGAGCACCGAGTAACAGCTTGAAATCCTCAGTAATAGGGATGTGAACCATAAAAACTTCCCAAAGAAAATGCCAGACAGAGCGAGCAACTGGGCTATCGAGGAAAATGTGTGTGAAAGTCTCAGACATATCACAAAACTGATATTTTGAAGCTAACACAAAGCCACGAAGCTGGATCACCTCATCAACTGGGAGCCACTGCCCACTGGTTCCAGAACTTCCAGAGGAAGAAAGATATAGTAGGCCTCAACCAGCTACCCCAACTAGGGGTAAGGATGACTGAACGTGGAGCGTGAAGGCGGACTAGTTCACAGGCCGATTTCACAGAGAAAGCATTATCAACACTATGAGCCCAACGAGCCAAATGAAGCTCCTCCGACACGATTGGAATCAACACGATTTCCTCAGAAATAGAAGAGGGGACAGAGGTACAAAGAAGGTTGAAGTCCCAGGCCCCTTCAGAAAGGAAACCAGAAAGTCGGACACCATGGTCACCCCGAATCTCTACAAGACTGGACAAAGGGACCTCTTTAAACCATATTTCATCCCAGAAGGAGATCTCACAAATGCCCACACGCCAGCATATGCCACTCTCCTCACGAGGCCTGAAATGAAGTCAGTGGCGCCACGTGGGAGAGATATTACCACGAGAGGGAACAAAAGCACGATTCTCCAAGGGGCAATATTTCTTCAGAAGAAAATTGAAATAGAGTGAGGAGCCTTGTCTGAAACGGAACCATAACTTCATGGAGAAAATATCCACAAGATATTTCAATCTGCAGAAGCAAGGCCACCTTCATCCACAGGAAGGCATGCACGGGACAATTTGGGACAATGCCACTTCTTTTTCAGTGGTCTAGATCCCCACAGAAATCCATTGAAGGCCAACTCAAGCTTTTCCAGAAATGCCACTGGAGGTTGAACCACCTGGAACAGGTAAATCGGCATCGAGATGAGCACACTATGAATGAGGGTCATACAACTTCCCAAGGAAAGAGTCCGGACCTCCCAACCTTCCAGCCTCTTGCGAACCCACTGCAAGAGAGGCTCAAAAAGCGAACATTTTCTGTTACCCCAAAATAGCGGAACTCCGAGGTATTTGATAGGCAAGTGGCCCTACATAAACCCAGTAATGCGCCATAACCGAGATCAGACGCTCAGAACAGTTCGCAGGTAAGATCAGGGCGCCCTTGGCTGCATTCACCAGTTGCCCTAAACAATTCTCATAATGATGCATAAATCAATGAGGCGCAGCATCCCATGGGACCCAAAATTAGTGAAAATAATGATACCATCAGCATATGGTAGGTGGGAGATTAGAAGTCACAACCAGAGCGGTACCTCAGATCGAGATACTGCAGGTAAAGGCGATCGAGGCCACACGAAAAACACTCCGTTCCCAATATGAAGAAAAGCGGGGAAAATGGGTCACCATGTCTGAGGCCCCAGTATAGCAAAAAAACCCCGCAAGGATACCATTGATGTTAAAGGAGAAATGGCCATGACAGATATAGGCCGACACCAGCACCACAACCTGGTCAGAAAAACCTAAATTTCTGCAAGGCATCCAATAGGAAAGGCCATTGGATCCTATCGTATGCCTTGGCCATATCCAATTTCAAGATAACATTACCGCCACAGGTGGGGAGATTAAAGTTGAGCTCCTGGGCAAGGAGGATGTTATCCGAGATCAGCCTACCTAGAATGAAGCCACTCTGGTTCATGGAGATCAGTCTCTCCTCCACAGTACTCAGCCGAGAGTATAGTAGTTTTGAGACGATCTTATAAAAAACTGATGGGATGAAAGTCCAACTTGAGTGTGCACCGTCAACTTTTGGAATCGGCATGATCGTGGTAGCGGTAAATCCCTGCGACAAGGGGAACCTTGGAAAAAGTCCATGACCGTGCCCAAAACATCCTGATGAAAATCTCCAGGAATGCAGAAAGAAAGCCGAAGTGAATCCATCTGGCCCGACATAATATCTCTATGAATGGAGAAAACAATCATGCGACCCTCCTCCAAGGAGGGGGCGGCAACAATACCATTATTCTCAAACTCCGAGATCACCGAAGGGAGACCCAAAAAGTTAGGACAATCGAGCACAAAGAGGTCCCATGTAAGTATATTCTGAAAAATGCGGCCCCGGAACGCTGGATGAGCTCAGGAGTTGTGAGGCAAACTCCATTCTCCCAAATGCGAAAAATCTTATTTGCAACATGTTTCTTCTTGACCATGTTACGGAAAAGTTTGGTGTTTCGTTCACCATTTTCTAGCCAATTAAATGCAGTTTTTGTCTCGAAAAATCTGCCACCATGGCGGTGACACGAACCAGATCCTCGTTGCATTTGGACCAAAAAGTACAGTTCAACTCAGATGGGTCGGCCTCACAAGCAGCCTCAGCAGATTTTACAGCCGCCTCGACCTCAGTGATTTTACCGAAGTTGTTACCAAAGAAATCTCGGTTCCACCACTTGAAGTGGCTGTTAAGGCTATTCAACTTAACAAAAATGAGATTCATGCTAGTCAGATGACAAGGCAAGTCCCAGTTGAGCTCAACGGTCTGCAAAAAATTGTGATGATGGAGCCACATGCTCTGAAAGGAGCTCGGCCCACGAGCAAAAACCGAAGCGGACACAAAAAGAGGACAATGATCAGAGACTGTGCGACTGAGATGTTCCCCCCGAATGGAGGTAAAATGATCAACCCAAGTCCACAGAAAAAAACTATGTCCAACCGCTTCCAAATGGTCTTATTCGTCCAAGTGAACGAGGAACTCTCGAAATGTGTGTCGACCAAACCCGAATCTAAAATGAAATTATTAAACTGCTCCATGGGGAGCACCCTCCCACCATGAGTACCAAGGCACTCACAAGCATTTCTAACAACATTGAAATCCCATCAACGAGCCATGGGTCATGCTCGGGCTTCGCCTGAGAAGACGTCCATGGGGCTAGTGCAATATTTCGATTTAAAATTCTTGCCCAGAGGATTTCTTGTTTAGGGTTTGGGGTTTGGGGGTTGGGGATTAGGGGTTTAGGGTTTTTTAAAAAAATAAAAACACTGCCGGAAGCGTGGGAGTTAGGCAGACCCTTACCTTTATATAGACAACAAAAGATCAGCACAAATAAAACCTAACGGAGGGGGACTAGACCAAGACCTCCAAAAAGGATATACAATCATCACATCAAAGCAAATACAGACAAACTACAACAGAGAGCCCGGAAATCAACACCAAAAAACACACCAAGTCCAACAGGGCACCCTAGAATATGTCAGCAAAAGCAAAATAATGACAACGATGGGCAAGGAGAACTCTGCAGTGAACGCCCATCACATATCGTCCAAAAAGGCAAAAGACTAAATCATGCTGGATCAGGAGGTCGCCCTTAGGGCAAACTCGACCGAGCCCCTTCTGTCTGTAATAACGCCGCTGCTGAGATCGCGTACGGTCTGAGAGAGGTAAAGATAAACATGCGGTGGTAGAAGAAGGCACCACACCCTCCTCACAGCCCACACCCACTGAACCCACCTCAAACAAAGTCAAAGCAATAGAAACTAGAGGATCACCCACATGATCCTGAACAGCAGGAGCAAGCTCAACCACCGGTGCAGGAACAGCTGTAATAGAAGAATTCACCAAATCAACCATATCTGTGTTCTGAGACGAGCGAGCCGGAGCCAAAGCTGCCTGAAATGGATAACCTGCCGCAGCATTCCACCCTACCGCGAGCTTACTAAGAAGTGACTTGACTTGACCCTTTGGGGAGGAGGTTTGACAGTACTCGAAGTC
Organism: Primulina eburnea; assembly: GCF_022965805.1. NCBI lineage: Eukaryota > Viridiplantae > Streptophyta > Magnoliopsida > Lamiales > Gesneriaceae > Primulina > Primulina eburnea. The sequence continues at coordinate 38,767,955 of NC_133110.1, forward strand.
TCACCAGGACCTGAACCAGTAGGCAAATCCTGCAATACCTCATAATAATTCTTCGTCGAAATAGGCCGATTCGGGTCTTTCCACAAAATAGGTCGTCGTCGTGGACACTTGAAACATGCCCTGTAAAGTCAGTATCACTGGACGGTGGCTGATCAGAAGTAACACCCTGAGGCGGCTCGCTAGGATCCTGAAGTGGAAAATCAGATACAACACCCTTACCATGAGGACATGGACCCTGGTGCTACTGATCAGATGACTGAGGTGCATGATCAGCCTGACACTGAGACCCACACCACCTCGTCCTAAAAGGCTTAACATTCCTAGAACAAAAATCAAGCGAATGGCCCAGCATCTTACAGTGAGAGCAGAAATGGGGGACTCTCTCATAAATAACCTCAACAACCTGACAATGATCACCCCACCCTACCCAAATCTTCACTTGACGAGGCTGAAGTACATCAATCTCATTACAGACCCTAGCAAAAGAGCCTATGGAACCTTCAGCAGTAGTCTCATCAACCTTAACGGGGTTACCTAAGACCTTTGTGATCAGATACAAAATCCTTTTATCATAAAGATGAAGAGGCAAATCAGGGAACCTTACCTAGACCGTGGCAATGGAAAAATCCTCCTCATACTTAAACTCCGGGGTCCATTTCGAAAATCGTATCACCACAGTCCTAATGGAAACCTCAGGTCTCTCCCAAAACTTCAAACAATCCTCCTCACAAGAAAGAGTAAGAACCATATACCCACGAGGAAGAAATTTAACAGTGTGGGAGCCCAGCAAACCACATCAAGAAATAGCAGAAATAATGTCCGAATTCGTTGTCAAACCACGGTACCCAGAAAATTTCCCGACCAAAGCAAACCTAAAAGAAGCAGAGAGGGAAGAAATAACCTGATCCAAGAACAAAATACCGGGAATGCCATCATGAACTGTCGGAACGGGTACCTCATCGGTTGAATCAACAACATCAGCAAAACACTGAGCCTGCGAAGGTGAAGAGGAACGACGCAAAATATCTCGAAAGGATATCGTAGGAGGAACATAATGCTCAGAATCCACCGGAACCATTGGAACTTTGTGACAGATAGGATTTACAGTCGCTGAAACTGAAAGGAGATGTGTACATGCTGGGTCAACTACAGAGTCAACCCGACCGAGTTGGATAGGTAACTCGACCGAGTCAATCCGGACCAGTACCACCGTCGGCCGAAGAAGATGAGGGGAGCACAGTACCGGTGATAATACCCGAAGACTCGGCCAAAACCGGAGCTAATTTGATGGAAATTGGAGCTTGACTCGGCCGCAACTCGCCAAATTGGGCGTTTCCGACCGACGGCCGGAAAGCTGCAATTGATGATGTGAAATATTACCCATGACCTGAGGAATATATTCTGAAGAGGAATTGTACAAAGGATCCTGGACGCCGGCGAAATTGACGGAAGAAGGCTGCATGGCGAGGGTTTCTGGTGGCGTGGGAGTAGATATGAAATTACCGGTAAATGTCAACGATTCAGGCAATGGGCCATGAACCAAAGTGTTTGCCTGACGATGGGTAGTTCAGATCGGGGCTTGGATTGGAGAAAGGACACCAGAGATGGCCGGAATCGAGCAAAACGCGGACGGTTCCTGCGTGAACAGTGTAGGCGGAACTTTGGTGGTAAAATCGGGAAGGAAAATCAACTCCGAATGACTTAAAACTTTTACAGTAGCCTCGCCTTGACGAGAAGAATACAATCGTACCTCATTTGTGAAAAAACGGATTCGAAATTGCCAGGAAGGAAATTTTGGCCGGTATTTGCGGATTTTTGGAGGAGCTTTTGGGAGGGCAATCGGACTCCGTTGAACCGGCTCCGGCATGGGGGCGAAATTTTGGAGATTTTTTGGCTTTTTATTTCATTATTCACTTTGAGAGAAAAAGTTTTGGGGGCGAATGGTTTTTTTAGGGTTTTGGGTTTAGGGTTTTTGTTTTTCCTTTCCGGAAAACACCGTCGGATGCGGAGGGGTTAGGCAGACCCCTACCTGTATATATCAACAAAATAGAACAGTACAACAATAAAACCTAAGGAGAGGTGGACAAGACCAAAACCTCTCCAAAAAGGCGACAAAACAAATAAAACAAAGAAAATCATAAGATAGCAAATACATCAGCAAAAGCTAAACCCTGAAAAATCATCTAAAAACATCATATTGAGCAATCAAATGGCGAAACTAGAAGCAAAACGCTGAAGCCAAAGAGGAGCGCTCGTCTCGGAGCCACCATCCTGAGTAACCAGTAAGTCAAAAATCCTAAACTAAAATCTGTCATCAAGAATATGTCATCTGACCAACACCTCGCAAGCAAAAGTAGATCTGGCCAGATAAGAACTATGCAATGGTGATCGGAAGACAAAACAAAGACCGCTATCCAGCTCATGTCAAAAGCGTAAAAATCAGTAGCCACCAAAACAACTGTACATCCCACTGGCAGGAAAGGAGAAGCTGAAAACGCCCGCCAGATACTGGTGCAACAGATCAAGGAGACACCACCGTAGAAGGTGCCTGGAACCACGATGAATAAGAATCCTGAGGAGTACAAGTGTTTGGGTCCACTTGCACAAAACTGGTAAGGAAGGGAGAAGACAACCTCCCAAGAACAGCAAAACTTTAAAGAAATATACATATATAGAGAAAAGTAAATAAAGAAAGAGATCCAAAAAATAGAGATGAGCTGCAGGTTTAGGGTTTAGCGTTTAGGGTTTTTTTTTAGAAAACACCACCGGAAGCGGGGGGGGGGGGGGGGGGGGGGTTTGGCAGACCCCGTATATATCATCAATCACAAAATACAAGATAAAACCTAAAGAGAAGAGGATTAAATCAACACCTCTCAAAAGGCTAGTCATACAAATTAGAAAAACAGAAACCTAGGGTGGCAAATACACAAGTCAAAAACTAATCCCTAAGTAAAACGCATAATACAAAGGAACACCTATGATCAACGCTAGGTACATGAAAAAAAATCGAAACTTATCTAAACAGTAATGATCCAGCTCAGAAGTAGGGGCAAAAGACCGTCGATAGAACCCATCTTTAAGCCGTCTGTCAATGTGATGCCAAAATGAAAAGTACATCCTAGTCCGAGAACGGGCAGCTGTACAGGATCCCACAGTCAAAATAGTAAGCAGCTGGAAAGTCACTGTGCAAAAAAGGTCGACCAAAAGAGAACCGCAATCCAGCTCAAATCAGAGAAGCTCCAAATCCCAGAGGGGAGAGAAAAATAACAGAGCTCATCAAGTCAAAAATACAATCATGAATCACGCGAATGAATGGAGCTCCAGGCCAGAGAAACCACTGAGAGAAAGCATCCAGAAACACCACAGCATTCTGCAAAAACATAAGGAAAGAAGTCGGCGGGCAAGGAGAAGCCTGCAGAGAACGCCTGCCAGATAACAGGGGTAGTCCAAAGAAAAGCACCAACGTAGAAAGTGCTGGGACCCACCCAAACCCAAAGGAACAAAACAAGGATGGTGCAAGTGACTGGGCCCACTTGAACAAAACAAAGATGAGAGGAAAAGAACCTCTAAGAACTAAGTACCTGCAATAAAATACGTACATATATATAAACCTGATAAAAAAGAAAGAGGTCCAAAAGAAAGAAGGGGCTGCAAATGGCTAAGAATATCTGTATCGGAGATATGGTAGCCCTGAACGGTCAGAGCGGGCAAGGATGGAGATGTGGCTGGGTAAGGAAGGTCCTAACTCTAAGGTATACTATCTAAGATCATGGGCCCTCGCCGCCAACGCATTCGCCACCGAATTACCCTCTTGGAAAATATGTGAGATATTAACCATACGCCCCCTCAAGAGGACCAAAATCTGAGACACAATGTGATCCAAATCCCAACAACACCTACAAGAGCAAAGGATTTGAATAGAAAGCTGGGAATCAACCTCGATCCAAAGAGGGAAAAGAGAAAGATCAGAACAAAGAATAAGACGCCTCCAGACCGCCTAGAGCTCCGCCCGTATAGTAGATCCATTTCCAATGAACTCACTGAACGATAGCAAGACCCACCCAGAATGATCACGAACGACGCCACCAACCGTAGAATCCCCAGGGTTACCTCTCGAGCTCCCATCCACATTAAGCTTAAAACAACCGCACGACGGCCGAAGCCAATGAACAATCGCCGTCCGATGATATCTATATAAGCAAACCGAAATCCCCAGCGATCACGCCACGTGGAAGAAACCCACCCAAAGCTTGGGTTTAACAGTATGCACAGAATGGGCGAGGCGCAGGTAAGACAAGATCTGGAACTTCACCGTATCCCCAGAAATGGAGAGCAGGCGGTGCTTCGCATCATTCCGAGCGATCCAGAGAAACCACAAAATAATGAAAGGGAGAAACTCCCTCACATGGCCCCCTGGATCCCAGACCAGATCCCTCTTCTACGCACTAAGGAATAACCTGAAATCCTTAGTGTCAGGTATACGAACCCCAAAGACAGCACCAAAAAAATTCCAAACAGGGCGAGCCACCGGGGCTGCGAATAAACACATGCGTGAATGTCTCGGACATATCACAACACTGACAACGAGACGCTAACGCAAAGCCACGGTGCTGTAACACCTCATCAACTGTGAGCCACTGATTCCAAAATCTCCAAAGAAAGAATGACATCGTAGGCCTCAACCAACTACACCAACAGGGGCGAGTAACATCAGAGATCGGGGCGCGCAAACGGATCAACTCCCAAGCAGACTCGACAGAAAAAGCACCATCAGAGCTATAGATCCAACGAGCCGAATCCAACTCTCCCGAAAGGATCGAGACCAACACAATCTGCTCCGCAATAGAGGGAGCAGCTACTGAACAAAAGAGGTCAAAATCCCAGGTTCCCTCAGAAATAAAATGGGAAACCCGGGCCCCACGATCCCCACGGACCTCAGTATGACTGGACTGAGGCACATCCCTGAACTAGCAATCATCCCAAAACGAAACCTCACCATGATCAACACGCCAGCGAATATCACTCTCCGCACGAGGCCGGATCTGAAGCAGACGCCTCCAAGTGGGAGAGATAAAACCACGAGAAGAAACAGAAGCTGGGTGCGCCAAGAGGCAATATTTCCGCATCAAAATTTGGCTCAGAGGTAAGAACCTTGCCTGAACCGAAACCAAAATTTTATAGAGAAGCTTTCCACAAGATCTTTCAATCTGCGGAAGCCAAGACCCCCCCTCTTCCACAGGGAGGCAAGCCCGAGACCAACGAGCCCAATGTCATTTCTTCTCCAAGGGCCTAGACCCCCAAAGACAGGCATTAAAGACTCTCTCCAGTTTCTCCATGACAGCCAACGGAGGCTGAACAACCTGAAACAAATATATAGGCAACGAGAGGAGCACACTATGAATGAGGGTCATGCGGCTCCCCGGAGAAAGAGTACGAATCTCCCAACCCTCCAGCCACCTCCTAACAGACTGTAAGAGGGGCTCAAAAAGAGAGCACGTCCTATTTCCCCTTAACAATGGAACTCCGAGGTACTTGAGGGGCAAATGACCCTCCGCAAAACCAGTGATACACAAAATTCTATAGCGAAGACGCTCAGAGCATCTCGGAGGCAAAATCAAGGAACTCTTGACAGTATTCACCAGCTGTCCCGAACAATTCTCATAGTGATGCAGAAAATCTAAAAGAAGTTGCATGCCACGAGACCCACCATTGGCAAAAATAATGATATCATCCGCATAAGCCATATGAGAAATCAAAAGATCACAACTAGAACGGTACCTGATAGTAGGATGAGACAGGTAGAGTCGGTCAAGGCCACGCGAAAGATACTCTGCCCTTAAAATGAAGAGAAGAGGGGACAATAGGTCTCCTTGCCTGAGGCCCCTGGTAGAACCAAAGAACTCCGAAAGAGAACCATTGATATTAACGGAGAAATGACAATGAGAAATACAGGCCGAGACCAACGCCACAACCCGCTCTGAGAAACCAAAATGGCGCAAAACATCAAAAAGGAAAGGCCATTGGACCCGGTCATAGACCTTAGCCATATCCAGTTTCAAAATAACATTACCACCATGAGCGGGAAGAGTGAGACTATGAGTGAGCTCCTGAGCAAGGAGGATGTTATCAGAAATCATCCGTCCCGGAACAAAGCCACTCTGATTCAGAGAAATAAGTCTCTCCGCCACAACCCGCAAACGAGAGTACAACAACTTATAAATGATTTTGTTCGTGACATTACAAAGGCTGATCGGACGGAAATCCGACCAAGCCCGAGGACCCTCGATTTTTGGGATCAAAGTAATCGTGGTGGTTGTAAAGCTCTGAGGCAGGGGAGAGCCTCGGAAAAAATCCAAAACCGCATCCAACACATCCTGATGAACGATCTCCCAGCAATGCTGAAAAAATGCCGAAGAGAATCCATCAGGGCCTGCCACACTGTAAGGAGAAATGGAGAAAACATTCACATGCACCTCCTCTAAGGAGGGGGTAGCAGTAATCCCATAATTCTCATAATCAGAAATCACCGATGGAAACCCCGAAAAATCAGGACAATCAAGCACAAAGGGATCCCTAGTGAGTAAGTGCTGAAAAAACGAGGCACCCGACTGCTGAATCATCTCAGGAGACGTCAGGCAAATCCCATCATCCCATATGCAGAATATATTATTCGCCACACGCTTCTTCTTAACCATGTTATGAAAGAGTTTGGTGTTTCGCTCACCATCCTCTAACACGTTGCATACAGCTTTTTGTTTCCAAAAATCCGCCTCCATGGCGATGACACGAGTCAGATCTGCATTATGATCGGACAGAGCAGTCCAATTCGAATCAGAAGGATCGGCCTCACAGGCAAGCTCAGCAAAACGAACCGCACTCTTAGCCTCAGCAATTTTATCAAAGATGTTACCAAAAACATCCCGATTCCACCACTTGAGGTGATTCTTAAGGCGCTTCAACTTGACAAAAAAAAGCGGCATGCCAATCAGACTGCAAGGCAAATTCCAATTGAGCCTAACAGTCTGCAAAAAACCATCATGCCGAAGCCACATACGCTGAAAGCAAAACAAACTCGGCCCACGAGCAAAAAATAGAGCGGTAAACAAAAGTGGACAGTGATCAGAAATAGTACGGGCGAGATGTTCAACTCGAATGGAGCTGAAATGATCACCCCAATCAATGCAAACCATAACCCTGTCCAACCGCTTCCAAATGGTCTTATTCGTCCAAGTGAACGAAGACCCCTCAAAGCCAGCATCAACTAGACCAGAATCCAAAATGAAAGTGTTGAACTCCTCCATGGGTAGAAGCCTACCACCCCGGGTGCCCAAACACTCAGAAGCATCTCTGACGACATTAAAATCGCCCCCAACCAGCCAAGGACCCAGAGCATGCTTAACATGAAGAAGGGAAGCCCAAAGATCTCTACGCTCAATGTAGTCGTATCTAGCATAAACAAAAGAGCAGAAAATCTCAGTCGGCAAAAAAGATGCAGACACCTTGATGTGCAGAAACTGAGCATGATAAAAAAACACACTCAGCCCTCACATCAGCAGCAAAAAAGGCCCTAATATGACGAGAAAGATTCGAAATGACTCTAGAAAAGCCCAAATGGCAAGTCATGAATCTCTGGTCCAACTCAATCATCGCCTCCAAAATAGCCAGAACTTTAACCTGTTTCTCTTTCACAAAGGCATGCAGCCTCTTCTGGGACTCCAAATTCCGAAGTCCCTTGATAATCCAGATCATGAAATTCATAAAGAATGGGCATTAAGATCACCCTGTCGCCTCTTGGACGAATCCTCAAGATCGTCCACCTTCCTCTTCTTCACCTTAGACATACCAATGTCTTGAACACCAGACGCAGAGTTTCTATCAAACCCCGTGCCGGGGTCCTCCTCAGACACATGTCTGGCAACGAATTCAGAAACAGGGGGCCCTTGTCTAGCTAACAGGGTTTAGGGTTTAGGGACTCACAATTTTTTTTTCTTCTTTTTTTTCGTTTTTTTTTTCTTTCTTTCTTTTTTTTTTCCAAGGCCTGGTACAAAGGCTAGTAACATCTGGCTTTTAGGTAAGGGAGTCCAGAAAAATCAGATCGGGCAAGGGTGGAAACATAGGTGGGGAGGGAGTTTCCTAGAACTAGGGTATACCGCCTATACGTATGAGCCTCCAATGCCAACGCATCCGCCACCAAGTTCCCCTCACGGAATATATGGGAAATATGAACCTGACGCCCCATCAAAAGACAAACAATCCTGGTAACAATGTGATCCACGGGCCAACTACACCTCCTAGATCTGAGAGTCTGAATAGAAATCTGGGAATCGGTCTCAATCCAAAGAGAGAAAAGGCTGAAATCAGTACAGATAAGGAGACCTCTCCACACGGCCCACAACTGTGCTCTGACATTGGTCCCGACACCAATGAACTCGCTGAAGGAGAGGATGATCCTGCCTGCCGAGTCTCGAACAATACCACCTGCTGAAGAATCACCGGGGTTGCCTCGAGAGCTTCCATCCACATTCAATTTGAAACAACCCGCTGGGGGACGAAGCCATCTGACAATTGTCATTTTGCGGGTTCTCAGATGACGAACCGAGATGCCCATGAGACTGGCAGCATGGGAGAATCCCATCCAATGGCTAGACTTCATGATATGGGCAGAATAAGCCAGTCTGAGGTAAGACGTGATCTGGGATATGACAGTTGCGGCAGATATATGCAACTGTCTATGCTTGGCATCATTTCTAGCAATCCAAAGGGACCACAGAACGATGAAGGGGAGGAACTCTTTCACATGACCACCAGGTGACCAGTTTAGGTTCTTCTTCCAAGCACTGATAAATAAACTGATGTCAAGGGTTCGAGGAATACGAACCCTGAAGATTGCCCCAAAGAAATGCCAAACAGAACGGGAAATCGGGCCGTCAAGGAATAAATGGGAAAACGTCTCGGCCATGTCACAACAATGACACCGCGACACCAGAGTAATCCCTCGCTGCTGAAGCACCTCATCAACAGGAAGCCAATTATGCCAAAATCTCCATAGGAAGAAGGACATAGTGGGCCTCAGCCAGCTACCCCAGCAGAGGATGAAAATATCCTGAATGGGAGCTCTCGCACGCACGTACTTCCATGCAGACTGGAAAGAAAAAACGCCATCAGAGCTCAGAATCCAGCGAGCAACGTTTGGCTCACCACGAGCAATGAGGATAAGTGTAATATCCTCGGCAAGAATTGGACCAAAAACAAATGTGAGCCTATCAAAGTCCCACCCGTCATCCAAAAAGAAGCAAGAGATACGAATTCCATGGTCACCACGGACCTGACGCAGAGTGGATAGGGGTGCATCGCCGAAACTGGTATCATCCCAAAAGGATAAGTCCTCGGTGCCGACCCGCCAACAGATGCCTGACTCTGCCCTAGGACGAATATGGATCATCCTGCGCCATGTAGGAGAAATGTACCCCCGAATGGGGACATAAGACGGATGCTCAGACCTACAATACTTATTCAGGAGGAATTTCGCTCAGAGGGAAATGCCCTGCCTGAATCTGAACCATAACTTGATCGAAAAATCATCAACCAAGTCCTTCAACTTGCGGAACCCGAGGCCCCCTTCAAAGACAGGGAGACAAGCACGAGACCATCTAGCCCAATGTCAATTCTTCTCAAGGGGTCGAGACCCCCATAAGAAACCATTGAAAATCAGCTCAAGTCTCTCGATGACCGCCAAAGGAGGCTGGATCACCTGGAAGAGATAGATGGGGAGGGAAAGGAGCACACTGCGAATGAGAGTCATACGACTCCCAGGACACAAAGTGCGGCAGTCCCAACCTTCTAATTTTTTCCTAACGGTTTTAAGAATGGGCTCGAAGAGAGAACACTTGCGATTCCCTCGGAAAAGAGGGACTCCAAGGTATATGGTGGGAAGCTGCCCCTCTCTGAAGACAGTCAAACGAAGAAGTCGAAGCCGAAAACTTGCAGGGCAGATAGGAGGAAGGAAGATAGCGCCCTTGGAGGCATTGACCATCCGGCCCGAACAGTTGGCATAATGCCCAAGAAAATCCATAATGCGCCGAATGCCACGGGTCCCACCATTAGCAAAAATAATGATATCATCAGCATAGGCTAAGTGGGAAACCAGGGTGCCGCACCCCGATCGAAAACGAGTATCCGGAAATTGCAGAGAAATGCGATTCAGCCCTCGAGAAAGATATTCCGCCCCCAGAATGAAGAGGAGCGGAGAGATGGGGCCTCCTTGACGGAGACCTCTGGAGGAACTGAAGAAGCCGGCGGGATTGCCATTGATATTCAAAGAGAACTTGCAATGGGAAATGCAAGCCGATATCATGGCAACAACTGTATCCGAAAACCAAGCTTATTGAGAATCTGGAGGAGGAAAGGCAATTGGACCCTGTCGTAGGCCTTAGCCATATCCAACTTGATGATGACATTACCCCTGGGAGAGGGAAGGTTGAAGCTATGAATGAGTTCTTGGGCTAGAAGGATGTTATCAGAAATAAGTCTGCCAGGAACGAAACCACTCTGATTCATAGAGATGATCTTCTCGACAACCTTGCTCATATGCGAATAGATCAACTTCGAGATGATCTTGTTCGTGACATTACAGAGGCTTATGGGACAAAAGTCAGTCCATGAATGAGCTCCCTCAACTTTCGGAATCAGAGTGATGGTGGTGGCAGTGAAATCCTGGGGCATCGGGGACCCATGAAAGAAGTCCAACACCGCATCGAGAACATCATGCTGGATAATGTCCCAACAGTCTAGAAGAAAGCCGAGGAGAATCCATCGGGCCTCGCAACACTATCCCTGTGGATGTAGAAGACGACAACACGAACCTCTTCCGAAGAAGGTTCGGCAGTGAGATGGCGGTTCTCTGATTCCGAGATCAGAGGGATCAAATCAGAAAAATCCGAGCAACTCAGAACAGAAGGGTTCCTGTTAAGCAAGTTCTGGAAGAAGGCGGTGCCAGAGCATTGAATTAGCTCAGGGGACGTGATACACACCCCATCCTCCCAAATACGGAAGATCTTATTAACTACACTTCTCTTCTTGACCATGTTGTGGAAGAGCTTGGTGTTCTTCTCACCATCCTCTTACCATTTACAGGCAGATTTTTGTTTCCAAAAAATCCGCCTCCATAGCTGTGACCTTCGCAAGATCTTCATTACACTTGGACAAGCGTGTCCAGTGTAAATCAGTAGGGTCAGTCTCACAAGCACTTTCTGCTAGTTTCACAGCAGTCTCAGCCTCAGAGATTTTATCAAAGATGTTTCCAAAAACATCCTGATTCCACCACTTGAGGTGACTCTTAAGCCGCTTGAGCTTGACAAAGAGCCGATCCATACCCGTCAGATGACAAGGATTATGCCAATTCAATCGCACCATCTGAAGAAAGTTGTGGTGTCTCGTCCACATGCTCTGGAACCGAAAAAAACACGGCCCACGAGCATTGATAGGGGTGGAGATAAGGAGGGGGAATGATCCGAGACAGTACGAGGAAGATGCTGGACTCGGATAGAGTGGAAATGATCACACCAGTCAGTCGAAACGAAGACTCTATCCAGACGCTTCCATATGGTTTTGTTCGTCCAAGTGAAGGACGACCCTTCAAAACCAATATCAACTAAACCAGACTCAAGAATGAAATCATTAAATTCGTCCATGGGTAGGCGACGCCCCCCAGAAGTACCAAGGCACTCACTGGCATCACGAACGATATTGAAGTCCCCCCCAACAAGCCAATGAAACATGTCAGGTTTAATCTGGAGCAACGAAACCCAAAGATCGCGCCTTTCAATGTAATCACACTTGGCATAGACAAAAGTGCGAAGGACAGAAGTAGGGAGAAAAGAAGAAGAGACGGTGACGTGTAAAAGCTGAGCATGGTCAAGGACACACTCAACCTGAACATCCTCAGAAGAGAAGACCTAGATGTGACAAGAAATATTAGAAATAACACTACGAAATCCCAACCTACGAGTAATGAAACGCTGATCAAGAAGGATCATTGGCTCCAAGATGGCTAGGACTTTGACATGATGCTTCTTAACCTAGGCATGGAGCCTTTGTTGGGAGCTCGGGTTCCCAAGACCCCTGACATTCCAAATGATGCAATTCATGGGGAACGGCCACGAGGGTTTGGGGTGTAGGGTTTAGGGTTTCGGGTTTTCGGGTTTAGGGTTTGGGGTTTGGGTTGGGTTTAGGGTTTAGGGTTTAGGGTTTTTTTTTCTTTCCGGAAAACACCGCCGGATGCGGGGGGGTTAGGCAGACCCCTACCTGTATATATCTACAAAATAAAAAGTAACAGCAGAAAGAAAGCCTAAAAGAGGAGGGGGACTATACCAAGACCTCCTCAAAAAGACTAAAGCAGTAGAAACATAAAAACAAAGTAGCCTAGGACATAAATACATGAGCAAAAATAACCCTAGACTACAACAAAAAGTGCGCCAGTAACTAATCAAATACGAACAGCGCTAAGAGTCAACACGCCGAAGAAGACCAAATGATAACTAGAAGATGAGCGCGGAATCCATGAAGAAACTCTCATCTATGAGCCATCACCCTGAAGAATCCAATCTGTCAAAACGACTCTAATCTGAGACCGGGTAACGGTATGAATCCCAGCAGTCAAAGTAAGATCAGGCCAGGAAATCACTGTACAATGACGATAAAAGGGCAAAATGACGATCGCAATCCAGCAAGAACAAAAAAGATCCAGCATCTGAAGTATAAATCTGACGAAAGTATCATAACAATGAAGAGGGTCATCCGGAAATAATCCCTGGAACCACGACGACATCCAATAAACTCCTGTAAAAGAACTGATACGGTGGGCAAGGAGAACCTGCAGTAAACGCCCGCTAGGGACCAGAAATGGACCAAAGAGAGGCACAAACAGAAAAAACGCTCCAGGGAATATGAGAGGGCCAAAGAAAAGCACCAATAGGGTAAGTGCAAGAGCCCACCAATTCCCGAGGAGACCAAACATGTAGTGTGCGAATGTCTGGGCCCACTCACACCAGACTGGCAAAACGGGGAAAAAGAGAAACCCCCAAAAAGACAGTACCTGCAAAGAAAAAATATACATATACATATAGAAAGACTGAAGAAATGGGTCCAAGTGAAGGAATGGGCTGCAAACAGCTAAGAACATCTATATCTCAGGTAGGGAAGGCCGGAGGTATCCGAACGTGCAAGTATGGAAATGTTCCTAGGGAGGGAGGGACCTAACTCTAAGGTAAAGTGCCTAAGGGTATGGGCCCTCGCCGCCAATGCATCTGCCACCGAATTACCCTCCTGGAATATATGCGAAATATGAACAGACCGCCCCCTCAAAAGGACCAGAATCCTGGATACAATGTGGTCAAGACCCCAGCACCATCGACGAGAACGAATGAGCTGAATAGAAGTCAGAGAATCAAGCTCGATCCAAAGAGGGAAAAAAGAATGATCAGAACAAAGGAGAAGACCCCTCCAAACCGCCCAAAGCTCAGCCCGGAGAGAAGACCCAGCTCCGATGAACTCGCTGAATGAGAGCACAACCCTCCCGGAATCATCCAGAACAACGCCACCAGCAGAGGAGTCCCCAGATATACCACGCGAGCTCCCATCCACATTAAGCTTGAAACACCCGGACGGCGGTCGCAGCCAGCGAACAATCGCCGTCCTATGGAATCTGTGGAGAGCAACCGAAATACCCAGCAATCTCGCCACATGAAACACACCCAGCCAATGTCTAGACTTGACAATACGCGCAGAGTGGGCGAGACGCAGGTAAGAAAAAATCTCTAACTTCACCATCTCCCCAGAGATGGGAAGATGACGGTGCTTAGCATCGTTCCGCGTAGTCCAGAGGAACCACATGACGATGCAAGGGAGAAACTCCTGCACATAGCCCCCCGGGACCAGAACAAATCTCTCTTCCACACACTGAGGAACAAACTGAAATCCTCAGTGTCGGGAATACGAACCCGAAACACGGCGCCAAAGAAGTGCCAGACAGACCGAGCAACCGGGCTGCGAATGAATATGTGTGTGAATGTCTCAGCCATATCACAACACTGACATCTCGAGGCTAACGCAAAACCCCGGCGCTAGAGCACCTCATCAACTGGGAGCCACTGATGCCAGAACCTCCAAAGGAAGAACGACATGGTAGGCCTCAACCAACTCCCCCAACATGGGCGGAAGATATCTGAAGACGGAGCACGCTGACGGATCAGCTCCCAAGCAGATCTCACAGAGAAAGCACCATCGGAGCTATGGATCCATCCTGCCAGATCAGGGTCTCCCGAAAGAACAGGAATCAAAACAATCTCCTCGGCAACCGAAGGAGCAACAACCGCACAAAGGCGATCAAAATCCCAGGACCCCTCAGACAGAAAATGAGAGACCCGAACATCACGGCCCCCGCGGACCACACATCGGGAGGACAAAGGAACGTCCCCAAACCAAGTGTCATCCCAAAAGGAAACATCTCCAAGACCAACTCGCCAGCGAATTCCAGGCTCCGCGCGAGGGCAGATCCTGAGGAGATGACGCCAAATGGGGGAAATAGAAGCACTAGCGGGGACACAGGCAGGAGCATCCCGTCGGCAATACTTCCGAAAAAGGAATCTCGCCCATAGAGAGGAGCTCTGCCGAAATCTGAACCATAATTTTATAGAGAAAGATTCCACGAGATCTTTCAATCTGCGGAATCCAAGGCCCCCCTCAATCACGGGGAGACAAGCCCGGGACCACCGGGCCAGTGCCACTTCCTTTCCAAGGGCCTCGACCCCCAGAGGAAGGCATTGAAGGCCCGCTCAAGCTTCTCCATGACAGCCAGAGGTGGCTGAACCACCTGAAACAGATAAATCGGCATGGAGAGGAGCACGCTGCGTATCAGGGTCATGCGGCTACCCGGAGAGAGGGTCCGAATCTCCCAACCCTCTAACTTCCTACGAACAGACTGTAGGAGGGGCTCGAAAAGGGAACATGTGCGATTACCTCGATAAAGGGGAACTCCGAGGCACTTGAGGGGCAGATGACCCTCGGCGAACTCGATGATGCGCAAAAGCCGGGAGCAGAGGCGCCCAGAGCACCTCGGAGGCAAAATCACAGAACTGTGAACGCTGCCCCGAACAGTTCTCGTAGTGATGCAGAAAGTATACAAGGCGCTGCATACCACGAGACCCACCGCTGGCAAAAATAATGACATCATCAGCATAAGCCAGGTGGGAGATCAAAATATCACAATCAGAACGGTATCTGAGCGCAGGATGCTGCAGGTAGAGGCGGTCAAGGCCACGAGAAAGATACTCCGCCCCCAAAATGAAGAGAAGGGGAGACAATGAAACACACTGCCGGAGGCCACTGGTGGAACAAAAAACCCCGATAGAGAACCATTGATGTTCACGGAGAAATGACAATGGGAAACACAGGCCGAGACCAAAGCCACAACACGCTCTGAAAAACCAAAATGTCTCAAAATGTCAAATAAGAACTGCCACTAGACCCTATCATAAGCCTTGGCCATATCCAACTTCAAGATGACATTACCACCACGAGTGGGGAGAGTAATGCTGTGAGTGAGCTCCTGGGCAAGGAGAATATTATCCGAGATCATCCGACCCGGAACGAAGCCACTCTGATTCGGGGAAACAAGTCTCTCCACCACATCCCTTAACCGAGAGTACAACAACTTCGAGATGATTTTGTTCGTGACATTGCACAGACTAATCGGACGGAAGTCCGACCAGGCACGTGCACCCTCGACTTTGGGAATTAGAGTGATCGTGGTGACGGTAAAACCCTGAGGCATAGGAGATCCCTGGAAAAAATCAAGAACAGCACAAAAAACATCCTGATGGACAATCTCACAGCAATGCTGAAAGAACGCCGAAGAAAAGCCATCAGGGCCAGCAACGCTATCAGGGTGAATGGAGAAGACGGTCGCGCAGACCTCCACCAAAGAGGGAATCGCAGCAAAACCGTCATTCTCCACGTCAAAGATAACCGAGGGAAAACCCGAAAAATCAGGGCAATCGAGCACAGAGGGCTCCCCGGTAAGAAGATCCTGGAAAAACAAGGCTCCTGACTGCTAAATCAAATCCTGAGACGTCAGGCAGACCCCATTCTTCCAGATGCGGAAAATTTTATTCACAACGCGCTTTTTCCTCACCATATTATGGAAGAGTCTGGTGTTCCGCTCACCATCCTCAAGTCAATGGCAAGCCGTTTTCTGTTTCAAAAAATCCGCCTCCAAGGCGGTGATACGGGCCAGATCCTCATTGCGATCGGACAGCGAAGTCCAATTTGCGTCAGAAGGGTCGGCCTCACAGACAGCCTCGGCTGAACGAACAGCCCTCTCAGCCTCAGTGAGTCTATCAAAGATGTTACCGAAAACATCTCGATTCCACCATCGGAGGTGATGCTTGAGACGCTTCATCTTGGCAAAAAGCCGAGGCATGCCGCTCAGACTACAAGGCAGATTCTAATTAAGCCTCACAGTCTGTAAAAAACCATGGTGCCTAACCCACATACGCTGGAAGCGAAACGAGCTCAGCCCACGGGCAAAAACAGGAGCGGTGACCAAAAGCGGACAGTTATCTGAGACAGTACGAGCGAGATGTTCAACCCGAATGGAGCTGAAATGATCTCCCCAATCAACAGAAACCAAGACCCTGTCCAACCGCTTCCAAATGGTCTTATTCGTCCAAGTGAACGAAGACCCCTCAAAACGAGCATCGATCAGGTCAGAATCAAGAATAAAAGTGTTGAACTCCTCCAGTGGGTAACAACCTACCACCACGGGAGCCCAAGCACTCAGACGCATCCCTGACGACATTAAAGTCGCCCCCAACCAGCCAGGGACTTAAAACAGGCTTAACCAAAAGCAAAGAAGCCCAAAGATCCCTACGCTGAACATAATCACATCTAGCATAGACAAAAGAACAAAATATCTCTGTCGGCAAGAAAGAGGCAGAGACTCTGATGTGAAGGAACTGAGCATGATCAAAAACACACTCCGCCCTCACATCAGCAGCAAAAAATACCCAGATATGACCGGAGGATTAGAGATGACTCCAGAAAACCCCAAACGACGAGTCGTGAATCTCGGATCCAGATCAATCATGGGCTCCAAAATAGCCAAACCTTAATCTGTTTCTCCTTCACAAAGGCATGAAGCCTCTGCTGGGACTCCGAACCTCGAAGTCCCCGGATATTCCAGATTAGGCAATTCATGAGGAACGGGTGGAAGAAGGATCCGATCGCTTTTTACGCGATCGCCTACCATCATCCTGAGGTCTTTTTCTGGGATTGGACATGTCAGTGTCCAGAATACTACACTCAAACCCACAGCTAACTCCAGACACAAAATGTCGATCAAAATCCTGATCAGGATCATCAGCCGACATGTGACTGGGAATCATCTCAAGAATAGGGGGTCCCTGTCGAGCAATCAACTCGTCCAACAAAGAAGTGGCATCAACAGGGGATGCGGGAAAAGATGGGACCGAGTGGCTGCTATGATTTTCAATACAAACCTCCGGACGGCCAAACACAGTCACCACATCCGGGCGTGGAGATCCAAAGTCATCCACACAGTCCACAAAAGGAACACTCTCATCGTCCTCAGCCACCGTGATCTCAGGGCGGTCAGAAATAGGGGCCTCCTGATGAGGACTAAAACCGACAGAGGGTCCAGGAACACCTAAGCCAAGCTCCTAGGAACCCATCTCTGTCTCCTGCAAATGGGAAAGAACTCCAAAAGAGTTCGAAGCAAGAGGATCATCCCTCGGGAGAGCCTGACGAACAGGCCTCCGCCTCTGTCTACGTCGGGGACCATGGCCATTGACATGAAGCTGGGGCTGTGGTCCCGGGACAATGACAGGAACATCACCCTCAGGTGGTGCTTGAGCAGGAGGCGCCTCCGGCTGAGGAGGCCCTCGATTAGTAGGCTTGGATCGAGCAGCTTTAGGATTCTTCCCATGAGAATAGCAAACGTCGGTCGAATGACCCAACATCTTGCAATCCGTGCAATACCCAGGTATTTTCTCATACACAACATCAATCTCCTGAGTATGATCACCCCAACCCACCCAAATTTGCTTAACGGGTGGTTCCAAAACATTCAGCTCCACACAGACTCGAGCAAAAGCGCTCCGAGAGGAGTCAGCAGTAAAGTCATCTATTTTCACCGGGTTGCCCAAAATCTTGGCAAGGGCAAAAAGACTTTTCTTGTTAAACAAGTGAATGGGCAAACCCGGGAAACGCACCCAAACAGGGGCGATGGGAGATTCTTCCTGAAGATTGAATTCCGGGGTCCATTTGGAGAAACGGATCCCAAGAGGACCCACCATCATCTGCCCACGCATCCAAAAGAACGCATAATCCTCCTCACAATGAAGTGAAAGGATCAGAAAACCCCGAGGCAAGAACCTCAAATCAAAAGATCGCTTCAATCCCAAACGAGCAAAAGCCACATAATTCCAGAGTTCGGGACTAAGGATCTATTACCAGAAATCTTCCCAACTAAAGAAAACTTAAAAGGCTCGGTCAGGGAAGACATTACCTCATCCGGGAAAAAAATACCCGGTTTCCCATTCTTAAGAGTCGGTGGGGGCATTTCTTCCATAGCATTCACGACATCTCCAAAGCCATTCTTCCCCGAGCGAGGGGAAGTAGGAGCCAGAGCATCCCTAAATGACACCAGAAACGTCTTAGTTGCCCGAGAATCAGAGTTAGAAGCCAAACCCGAAATGTTGACTGTCGAGTGAACTCGGTCAACTCGCTGAGTTGACCCGGACGAGTTGACCACCGAGTTGACCACCGGAGATTGACCCAAGATCGGAGACGGCGAGGAGAACACAGAACCGGTCTTCAATCCACTAGAACTGGGCAGAAGAGAGGCCGATTGCACCGAAAAATGAGAAGGAAATTGATTTTGCCCTAGAATTTGGGGGTTTCCGACCGGTGGCCGGAAACCAGAAATTGATTGAGGCAAAACACGATCCATGACCGGACGAAGATCTTGGCCAGAGGAATTGAAGAAATACGCCGGAACGACGCCGGAAATCGGCGGTGAATTGGACGACATAATCGTGACTGGGGCCGAGATAGTAGATCTGAAATTGCCGTCGACGGTGAACGGCGTTGGGGCTGAAAATGGTGCCATCTGAATCGTCTGACTATGGGCATTATAGATCGGGGCTTGTATTGAACCTAGGTTGCAAGAAACGGCCGGAATCGAAGAAGAAAGTTCCGGCGAGCTCGTGAACAGTGAAGGCGGTACTTTGATCGGTGATTGTGGTGGATACACGTTGTTGTTGAAGGTGAGGGTGGTACCAAACGGACCGTCTGGTCGAGGCGAGTCGAACGGTGGGTGGTCGGCACCGATTGGAGCAGTGTACGGCGCCGGCGAAGAAATGGACGAAAAAGCGGGATTTTCGATCGGGAAATAGGAGGGGTTGCCGGACTCCGATGCATCTGATTTTTGAGTATGTTGGTCGCCATGAGGAGGCGGTTCAGGTGGGGTGGTTGGCCGGCCGGGATCCGGCGGCGGTGGCATGGCGGCGGGTAAGGCGTGAATAGTGTCGAATTTTAGTATGTTTTTTCGCACCTTTACTATGTGTTTTTCCAGAGAAAATTTTTTGGGGGCAAAAAGGGTTTAGGGTTTATGGTTTAGGGTTTAGGGTCTAGGGTTTAGGGTTTTTTTTTTCGGAAAACACCACCGGATGCGGAGAGGTTAAGCAGACCCCTACCTGTATATATCCACAAAATAAAAAGTAACAACAGAAAGAAAACCTAAAAGAGGAGGGGGACTATACCAAGAACTCCTCAAAAAGGCTAAAGCAGTATAAACATAAAGACAAAGTAGCCTAGGGACATAAATACATAAGAAAAAATAACCCTAGACTACGACAAAAGGTGCGCCAGAAAATAATCAAATACGAGCAGCGCTAAGAGTCAACACGCAGAAGAAGACCAAATGATAACTGGGAGATGAGTGCGTAATCCATGAGGAAAATCTCATCTCTGAGCCATCACCCTGAAGAATCCAATCTGTCAAAACGACTCTAATCTGAGACCGGCTAACTGTATGAATCCCAGCAGTCAAAATAAGATCTGGCAAGGAAATCACTGTACAATGCCGATAAAAAGCCAAAATGAAGATCGCAATACATCCAGAACAAAAAAGGTCCAGCATCTGAAGTGTAAATCTTACGAAGGTATCATAACAATGAAGAGGATCGTCCGGAAATAATTCCTGGAACCACCACGACATCCAGTAAACGCCTGAAAAAAAGAACTGATACGTCGGGCAAAGAGAACCTGCAGTAAACGCCCGCCAGGGACCAGAAATGGACCAAAGAGAGGCACAAACAGAAATAGCACTCCGAGAAATATGAGAGGGCCAAAGAAAAGCACCAATAGTGTAAGTGCAAGAACCCACCCAATCCCGAGGAGACCAAAAATGTTGTGTGCAAGTGTCTGGGCCCACTCACACCAGACTGGCAAAACGGGGGAAAAGAGAAACCCCCAAAAGAACAGTACCTGCAAAGAAAAAATATACATATACATATAGAAATTCCGAAGAAATGGGTCCAAGAGAAGGAATGGGCTGCAAGCGGCTAAGAACATCTATATCTCAGGTAGGGAAGTCCGGAGGTATCCGAACGTGCAAGTATGGAAATGTGCCTAGGGAGGGAGAGACCTAACTCTAAGGTAAAGTGCCTAAGGGTATGGGCCCTCGCAGCCAATGCATCTGCCACCGAATTACCCTCCCGGAATATATGCGAGATATGAACAGACCGCCCCCTCAAAAGGACCAGAATCCTGGATACAATGTGATCAAGACCCCAGCAACACCGACGGGAACGAATGAGCTGAATAGAAGTCAGAGAATCAAGCTCGATCCAAAGAGGGAAAAAAAATGATCAGAACAAAGGAGAAGACCCCTCCAAACCGCCCAAAGCTCAGCCCGGAGAGAAGACCCAGCTCCGATGAACTCGCTGAATGAGAGCACAACCCTCCCGGAATCATCCCGAACAACGCCACCAGCAAAAGAGTCCCCAGATATACCACGCGCGCTCCCATCTACATTAAGCTTGAAACAACCGGACGGCGGCCGCAGCCAGCGAACAATCGCCGTCCTATGTAATCGGTGGAGATAAACCAAAATACCCATCGATCTCGCCACATGAAACACACCCAGCCAATGTCTGGGCTTGACACTATGCGCAGAGTGGGCGAGACGCAGGTAAGACAAAATATGGAACTTCACCATCTCCCCAGAGATGGGAAGATGACGGTGCTTAGCATCGTTCCGCGCAGTCCAGAGGAACCACAGAACGATGCAGGGGAGAAACTCCCGCACATGGCCCCCCCGAGACCAGACCAAATCTCTCTTCCACGCACTGAGGAACAAACTGAAATCCTCAGTGTCGGGAATAAGAACCCGAAACACGGCGCCAAAGAAGTGCCAGACAGACCGAGCAACCGGGCTGCGAATGAATATGTGTTTGAATGTCTCAGCCATATCACAACACTGACATCTTGAGGCTAACGCAAAACCCCGACGCTGGAGCACCTCATCAACTGGGAGCCACTGATGCCAGAATCTCCAAAGGAAGAACGACATAGTAGGCCTCAACCAACTCCCGCAACACGGGCGGAATATATCAGAAGACGAAGAATGCTGACGGATCAGCTCCCAAGCAGATCTCATAGAGAAAGCACCATCGGAGCTATAGATCCATCGAGCCAGATCAGGGTCACCCGAAAGAACATGAATCAAAACAATCTCCTCGGCAACCGAAGGAGCAACAACCGCACAAAGGCGATCAAAATCCCAGGACCCCTCAGAAAGAAAATGAGAGACCCGATGTGGGGACCCGGACGCTAATCAAGTTCTTAATCATCATTGGGACTAATTAATCAATTATAAACAGGGTCTAAATTTTTTTATTTTTTTTTTACGCGGAACGTAGTGAAATCAAACTAATATACAACTCAGTATATAAAAGTACAAGTCCTGTACTACAAACATACATTCAACTAAGGTTTAAAAAACTAATGTCAAGTGTCCAACCCTATCTACAATCCAAGTCCGGAGCCTCCACTCTAATCACGATCTCTCCTCATCTCCTGGACCCTGATCCTGTCCCACCTGTTGTCAAGTACACATACAGACAAGTCAACAGCCGGATAACTCCGGTGAGAATAAATCCCAGTATAAATCAACGAAACATGCAATCATATAAACAAATATAAAGCATGTAATCAGGTAACAGAATATGTAACAAATCTGAAACATAATCAATATCATGCTGTCGACAATACTCGTAGATCTACAATTCGGACTAGACTGAATCCTAGTCTAGGGATCCCGGTTTCCAGATGTGGTATTCCTATATCGAATTCCGTAAAGGATGGAACCATAATCTCTATTACTCGATATAACCAGTGCCCTGGTATTCCTATATCGAATTCCGTAATAGAAGAATTCCAATACCCTTTACTCGATATAACCAAATATGGTGTTCCTATATCGAATTCCGTAATAGATTCCATTACTCGATATAACCAAACATCCAGTGTCCTGACCTAACCGTCAAGGACTGTAGCTCTATCGCTAGCATCCTATCTTGTGACATCGTGCAATGTGCTGTGGCGATACCACCACTATCCGGCACGGTGTGTCCCAAGACAGTTCGACCAATACCTGTTGTCTAGATATCAAGAGAACAAGTATATTAATCAAATCAATGCAAATATCAATGCACTAAAGTAAAGTATGTGATTTAGGGAAACCCAAGTCCATACCGACTCAAGTCCATCTCCCAATACCACATTGACTTATACCTTTCTTTCGTCGGTGTCTGGCTCAGTCGAAGTCCTCAACTCACAGCCTGTCTGATACTGACAATACCAACAATCTCATGTCAAGATACCGTTCAAATCAATAACAATCTGATCAATCTGGATTTAATTCAAATCAACGGTAAACCGGTACAATTTCAATATCCCCGTCAATACCAGTTCAACAGATAATAGTTACAATCCATAACTCATATCCAATACAATCTATAATCAATCCATAATCCAAATCTGTCCGGTATCAACTGATTATAATCAGAAAATCATAACAATTCCATAATCAGTCCGTTTCTTAATCTGACTTCGATTCTACAATGTCTAATATGTCAAGAACATCATATATGAATTCCATTCAATTCTGACAATATCATAATTCTAAAACATGTCAAAACGTAGTAAAACTTACGTCCAGTTGTAGCCTACGTTGCTAGGAACTCAATACCGAAGTCGGATTCAAAATCAGACGGACGGATTGAAATATAAAGGCGTAAGGATTTCCAACAAAGTTTCTCCAACTTTTCTCGATTTCCCTACTGAATTTTCGAAGGAAGGAATGCTTTATATATATCCGTGCATGCATAAGGCGAAGTGGCACAATTTCCGCACAACACGCAGCACCGCGGGTGCGGTCCTGCACCGCGGGTGCGGTGCTGTTACTTACCGCGGGTGCGGTATTGCTTCGGCAATCTTCTCCATTTTCCAGTAGCACCACCGCGGGTGCGGTCCAACCCTTACCGCGGGTGCGGTCTTGCATGCTCATATTTTCATAATTTCGTTCTGAATACATTCCTCGGTGTCCCGATTAATCCCGTCATAATCACATGAAATGATAAATCAATCATCGTTAATTACAGTGATTAATTCTTGGGCATTACACCCGAACATCACGGCCCCCGCGGACCACACACCGGGAGGACAAAGTAACGTCCCCAAACCAAGTGTCATCCCAAAAGGAAACATCTTCGAGACCAACTCGCCAGCGAATTCCAAGCTCCGCGCGAGGGCGGATCCTGAGGAGACGACGCCAAATAGGGGAAATAGAAGCACGGGCGGGGACACAGGCAGGAGCATCCAGCCGGCAATAATTCCGGAAAAGGAATCTAGCCCATAGAGAGGAGCCTTGCCGAAATCTGAACCATAATTTTATAGAGAAACATTCCATGAGATCTTTCAATCTGCGGAATCCAAGGCCCCCCTCAAGCACGGGAAGGCAAGCCCGGGACCACCGGGCCCAGTGCCACTTCCTTTCCAAGGGTCTCGACCCCCAGAGGAAGGCATTGAAGGCCCGCTCAAGCTTCTCCATGACAGCCAGAGGTGGCTGAACCACCTGAAACAGATAAATCGGCATGGAGAGGAGCACGCTACGTATCAGGGTCATACGGCTACCCGGGGAGAGGGTCCGAATCTCCCAACCCTCTAACTTCCTACGAACAAACTGTAGGAGGGGCTCAAAAAGGGAGCACGTGCGATTACCTTGATAGAGGGGAACTCCGAGGTACTTGAGGGGCAGATGACCCTCGATGAACCCGATGATGCGCAAAAACCGGGAGCGGAGGCGCGCAGAGCACCTCGGAGGCAAAATCAAAGAGCTCTTGGCAGCATTCACACGCTGCCCCGAACAGTTCTCGTAATGATGCAGAAAATCAACAAGGCGCTGCATACCACGAGACCCACCACTGGCAAAAGTAATGACATCATCAGCATAAGCCAAATGGGAAATCAAAATATCACAATCAGATCGATACCTAATCGCAGGATGCTGCAGGTAGAGACGGTCAAGGTCGCGAGAAAGATACTCTGCCCCCAAAATGAAGAGAAGGGGAGACAATGGATCGCCCTGCCGGAGGCCTCCGGTGGAACCAAAAAACCCAGATAGGGAACCATGGATGTTCACAGAGAAATGACAATGGGAAATGCAGGCCGAGACCAAAGCCACAACACGCTCAGAAAAACCAAAATGTCTCAAAACATCAAAGAGGAAACGCACTGGACCCTATCATAGGCCTTGACCATATCCAACTTCTAGATGACATTGCCACCACGAGTGGGGAGAGTAATGATGTCAGAGATCATCCGACCCGAAACGAAGCCACTCTTATTCGGGGAAACAAGTCTCTCCACCACATCCCTCAAACGAGAGTAGAACAGCTTCGAGATGATTTTGTTCGTGACATTGCACAGACTGATCGGACGGAAGTCCGACCAAGCACGTGCACCCTCGACTTTGGGAATCAGAGTGATCGTGGTGGCGGTAAAGCCCTGAGGCATAGGAGAACCACGGAAAAAATCAAGAACAACACCAAAAACATCCTGATGGACAATATCCCAGCAATGCTGGAAGAACGCCGAAGAAAATCCATTAGGGACAGCAACGCTATCAGGGTGAATGAAGAAGACGGTCGCGCGGACCTCATCCAAAGAGGGAATCGCAGCAATACCATCATTCTCCATGGCAGAGATAACCGAGGGAAAACCCGAAAAATCAGGGCAATCGGGCGCAGAGGGCTCCCCGATAAGAAGATCCTGGAAAAACAAGGCTCCTGACTGCTGAATCAAATCCTGAGACGTCAGGCAGACCTCATTCTCCCAGATGCGGAAAATTTTATTCGCAACGCGCTTTTTCCTCACCATATTATGGAAGAGTC
Source organism: Primulina eburnea (assembly GCF_022965805.1). Classification (NCBI taxonomy): domain Eukaryota; kingdom Viridiplantae; phylum Streptophyta; class Magnoliopsida; order Lamiales; family Gesneriaceae; genus Primulina; species Primulina eburnea. Next base: position 38,793,490 of record NC_133110.1, read on the forward strand.
TGGTGTTCCGCTCACCATCCTCAAGCCAATGGCAAGCCGCTTTCTGTTTCCAAAAATCCGCCTCCATGGCGATGATACGGGCCAGATCCACATTGCGATCGGATAGAGAAGTCCAATTCGCGTCAGAAGGGTCGACCTCACAGACATCCTCAGCTGAACGAACATCCCTCTCAGCCTCAGTGAGTCTATCAAAGATGTTAGCAAAAACATCCCGATTCCACCACCGGAGGTGATGCTTGAGACGCTTCATCTTGGCAAAAAGCCGAGGCATGCCGCTCAGACTGCAAGGCAGATTCCAATTAAGCCTCACAGTCTGCAAAAAACCATGGTGCATAACCCACATACGCTAGAAGCGAAACGAGCTCGGCCCACAGACAAAAACAAGAGCGGTAACCAAAAGCGGACAGTGATCCGAAACAGTACGAGCGAGATGTTCAACCCGAATCGAGCTGAAATGATCTCCCCAATCAACAGAAACCAAGACCCTGTCCAACCGCTTCCAAATGGTTTTATTCGTCCAAGTGAACGAAGACCCCTCAAAACCAGCATCGATCAGGCCAGAATCAAGAATAAAAGTGTTGAACTCCTCCATGGGTAGCAACCTACCACCACGGGAGCCCAAGCACTCAGACGCATCCCTGACGACATTAAAGTCGCTCCCAACCAGCCAGGGACCCAAAACAGGCTTAACCAAAAGCAAAGAAGCCCAAAGATCCCTACGCTGAACATAATCACATCTAGCATAGACAAAAGAACAAAATATCTCTGTCGGCAAGAAAGAGGCAGAGACTCTGATGTGAAGGAACTGAGCATGATCAAAAACACACTCCGCCCTCACATCAGCAGCAAAAAAGACCCAGATATGACCGGAGAGATTAGAGATGACTCCAGAAAACCCCAAACGGCGAGTCATGAATCTCGGATCCAGATCAATCATGGGCTCCAAAACAGCCAAAACCTTAATCTGTTTCTCCTTCACAAAGGCATGAAGCCTCTGCTGGGACTCCGAACCTCGAAGTCCCCGGATATTACAGATTAAGCAATTCATGGGGAACGGGTGGAAGAAGGATCCGATCTCTTTTTACGCGATCGCCTTCCATCATCCTGAGGTCTTTTTCTGGGATTGGACATGTCAGTGTCCAGAATACTACACTCAGACCCACAGCTAACCCCAGACACAGAATGTCGATCGAAATCCTGATCAGGATCGTCAGCCGACATGTGACTAGGAATCATCTCAAGAATAGGGGGTCCCTGTCGAGCAATCAACTCGTCCAGCACAGAAGTGGCATCAGCAGGGGATGCAGGAAAGGATGGGACCGAGTGACTGCTATGATTTTCAATACAAACCTCCGGGGTGACAAACACAGTCACCACATCCGGGCGTGGAGATCCAATGTCATCCACGCAATCCACAAAAGGAACACTCTCATCGTCCTCAGCCACCGTGACCTCAGGGCGGTCAGAAATAGGGGCCTCCTGATGAGAACTCAAATGGACAGAGGGATCAGAAACACCTAATCCAAGCTCCTCAGAGCCAACCTCTGTCTCCTGCAAATGGGAAAGAACTCCAAAAGAGTTCGAAGCAAGAGGATCATCCCTCGGGAGAGCCTGACGAGCAGGCCTCCGTCTCTGTCTACGTCGGGGACCATGGCCATTGACATGAAGCTGGGGCTGTGGTCCCGGGACAATGACAGGAACAACACCTTGAGGAGGTGCCGTAACAGGAGGGGCCTCTGGCTGAGGAGGGTCTCGATCAGCAGGATTGGATCGAGCAAGTTTTGGATTTTTCCCATGAGAATAGCAAACTTCTGTCGAATGACCCAACATTTTGCAATCCAAGCAATACCCAGGGATTTTCTCATAGACAACATCAATCTCCTGAGTATGATCACCCCAACCCACCCAAATTTGCTTAACGGGTGGTTCCAACACATTCAGCTCCACACAGACACGAGCAAAAGCGCTTCGAGAGGAGTCAGCAGTAAAGTCATCCATTTTCACCGGGTTGCCCAAAATCTTGGCAAGGGCAAAAAGACTTTTCTTGTTAAACAGGTGAATGGGCAAACCCGGGAGACGCACCCAAACAGGGGCGATGGGAGATTCTTCTTGAAGATTGAATTCCGGGGTCCATTTGGAGAAACTGATCCCGAGAAGGCCCAACATCATCTGCCACGCATCCAAAAAAACGCATAATCCTCTTCACAATGAAGTTAAAGGATCAGAAAACCCCGAGGCAAGAACCTCAAATCAAAAGATCGCTTCAATCCCAAACGAGCAAAAGCCGTAGAAATTCCCGAGTTTGGGACTAAGGATCTATTACCAGAAATCTTCCCAACTAAGGAAAACTTAAAAGGCTCGGTCAGGGAAGACATTACCTCATCCGGGAAATGAATACCCGGTTTCCCATTCTTAAGAGTCGGTGGGGGCATTTCTTCCAAAGCATTGACGACATCTCCAAAGCCATTCTTCCCCGAGCGAGGGGAAGTAGGAGCCAGAGTATCCCTAAATGACACCGAAAACGTCTTTGTCGCACGAGAATCAGATTTAGAAGCCATACCCGAGTTGTTGACTGTTGAGTTGACTCAGTCAACTTTCTGAGTTGACCCGGCCGAGTTGACCATCGAGTTGACCACCGGAGATGTACCATAGATCGGCGATGGCGAGGAGATCACAGAACCGGTCTTCAATCTACTAGAACCGGGCATAGGAGGGGTCGATTGAACCAAAGAATGAGGGAAAATTCGAGTTTGACCTTGAAATTGGGGGTTTCCGGCCTGTGGCCGAAAACCTGAAATTGATTGAGGCAATCTCCTACCCATGACTGGACGAAGATATGGTAAATAGGAATTGAAGAAATACGTTGAATCGGCGCCGAAAATCGGAGTTGAAATGGACGGAAAAGTCATGTCCTGCGCCGGCAGCTTAGATGTGAAATTGCCGTCGGAAATGAACGCCGTTTGGGACGAGACCGGTGGCATTGGAATCGTCTCAGTCTGAAGATTATAGATCGGGTTCGAAAACGTTCCAACACCGCCGGAGGAAAACGGCATCTGAGAAAAACCAGTGGCCATCGCGGTGAACAGTAATGGCGGATATTCAGATGAAGATTGCGGCTGACTGAGGGTGATATAGTGTCGCGCATGGGTATCCTGCTCCTCTGCAATTTTTTGCCCCATATTCTGGATGTGCCATGGGGGAAAGAGGATGAAAAACCGATTCAGGAGTGGTACAGTCGGCTCCGGCTGGAGCAGTAGACGCCGGCCGCGAAGTTGAAGCAAAAACCAGCTGGAAATCGATCGGAGAAATGGGAAGGCTACAGGACTCCGATGGACCTGAAACTTGAGAGGGGGTGGTCGCCGGGAGGAGACGGTTCAGATGGTATGGTTGGCCGGCCGAGATCCGGCGGCGGCGGCATGGTGGTGGCTAGGGCGTGAATAGTGAATATTTAGTGTGTTTTTTCAGAGAAATTTTTTTTGGGGAAAATGGGTTTTTTGGTTTAGGGTTTAGGGTTTTTTTTTTTTTTCCGGAAAACACCGCCGGAGGCAGGGGGGTTAGGCAGACCCCTACCTGTATATATCCACAAAATAAACAGTAACAAATACAGAGTAAAGAAAACATAAAAGAGGAGGTGGAAAAGACCAAACCTCCCCAAAAAGGCTAAAGCAGTAGAGACATAAATACAAAGCAACCTAGAGAAGGAAATACAAAAGCAAAACGACCCTAGGAGGCTACCAAATATGCGACAACTGCTAGTCAACTACGAGGAACGCTATGAACAAATAGCTGAGGAAGAAAAAATGATAACGGCGAGATGATCGCAGAGTCCATGCAAAAATAGCTCTCATCCCGGAGCTATCATCCTGGAGAATCCAATCTGTCAATATAAATATAATCTGGTAGCTGGCAACTGTACCAAACCCACTAGTCAAAAGAAAGTCTGGCCAGGAAGTCACTATACAATGGCGATCACAGAGCAAGATATAGATCGCAATCCCGCCAGAACAAAAGATATCTAGCATCTGAATCAAAAGAGCAGAGAGCTCGATCCCATGAAGTAGGAGTCTTACGAACATGGCATAAAAAGCAGAGGATCCTTTAAAAAGCACCCCATGAATCCACCATGACATCCAGCAAACACCTCTACAATAACTGATATGGCGACCAAGGAGAACCAGCAGTAAATGCCCGCCAGGAACCATGAATGTGCCAAAGGAAAGCACCAACAGAAATAGGGCAGAAACCCACTCTGAACAAACAAGAATACACACATCATGTGCAAGTGTCTGGACCCACTTGCACATGCCATATGGAAGTGAAAAACAACCTCCAAGTACACTAACCTGCAATAAAAAAATATATATATGTATATAGATATAAATAGATATAGACCCAGAGATCATAAAGAAAGAGATCCAAAAAAAAGGAAGGGCTGCAAATGGATAAGAGGATCTGTTTCTGAGGTATGGAAGCCCAGAACGATCAGATCTAGCAAGGATGGAGATGTCTGGAGGTAGGGAAGGACCTAACTCTAAAATATACTGCCTAAAAGTATGAGCCCTCTCCGCCAAGGCATCCGCCACTGGATTCCCTTCCCGGTAAATATGCGATAAATGAACAGATCGCCCCCTCATCAACAAAAGAATCCGTGTAACAAAATGTTCAAGATCCCAGTAGCACCGACGAGAACGAAGTAAAAGAATTGAAAGCCAAGAGTCAGTCTCAATCCAAAGAGGGAAGAGATGAAGATCAGAAGAAATGAGAAGACCCCTCCAAATAGCCCATAATTCTGCCCGGACATTGGTCCCAACTCCAATGAACTCGCTGAAAGAAACCACCACATGCCCAGAGGAGTCACGAACAACACCACCAACAGTAGAGGCCCCAGGACTACCTCTCGAACTCCCATCAACATTCAATTTAAAACACCCGAACGGAGGACGCAACCAACGAACAATCGTCAGTTTACGAACCCTACACAACTGAACAAAAATCCCCATAGCCCTCGCAGCCTGCAAAACACCCCACCAGTGCATGGGCTTAACAGTAGACGCAGCGTGAGCGAGGCGCAAATAAGACAAAATCTGAGACTTAACAGTCTCAGCAGAAACGTGCAAATGACGGTGTTTCGCATCGTTACGAGCTGTCCAGAGAAACCATAAAACAATGAAAGGCAAAAACTCTTTCACGTGGCCCCTAGGAGTCCACCCCGGATGCCTCTTCCAAGCACTGAGGAAGAGTTTGAAATCAGTGGTAAGGGGAATACGGACATGAAAAACAGCCCCAAAGTAATGCCATACAGACCTGGCAAGAGGGCTATCAATTAAAATGTGCGTGAATGTCTCAGGCATCTCACAGCACTGACATTTAGACGCCAGCTCGAAACCACGACGCTGAAGCACATCGTCAACTGGAAGCCATTGATGCCAAAACCTCCGGAGGAAGAAAGACATAGTAGGCCTCAGCCAACTTGCCCCAGCAAGGAGTGAAGATATCAGAAACTTGGTCTCTCAAGCGGACAAGCTCCCAGGCGGATTTCAGCGAAAAAACACCGTCAGAACTATGCACCCAAACAGCCGAATCATGCTCCCCCGATGCAATAGGGATCAGAGTAATAGTCTCAGCAACAGAGGGTGGGACAACTGAACAGAGTAGGTCAAAATCCCAAACCCCATCTGAAAGAAAGTGAGAGACACAGACACCCCGAGCCCCCCTAACCAGCACCTGACTAGACAAGGGAACATCCCCACACCAGATGTAATCCCAAAAACTAAGATCTCCCATCCCAATTCTCCATCGAATGCCAGATTCAGCACGAACCCTAATCTTAAGCAAACGACGCCAAGTGGGAGAAATGAGCCCAACAGATGAAACAAAAGATGGATGCACCAACTGGCAGTATTTCCTCATCATGAATTTGGCCCATAGGGAGGAACCTTGACGAAAACGAAACCATAACTTAATGGAGAAGCTTTCCACAATATCTTTGAGCCTGCGAAATCCAAGACCCCCTTCAGAGACAGGAAGACACTCACGAGACCACCTCTCCCAATGCCATTTCTTATCCAAGGGTCTGGATCCCCACAGGAAACCATTGAAAACATGCTCAAGCCTCTCCATAACTGCCAGAGGTGGCTGGACTATCTGGAACATATAAATGGGAACCGAAAGGAGGACACTCCTAAGGAGTGTCATACGGCTCCCCGGGGAAAGAGTTTTAAGCTCCCAACCCTCCAACTTCTTACTCACCATCTGCACAAGAGGATCAAAAAGAGAGCAAACTCTATTCCCACGAAACAAAGGAACTCCGAGGTATTTTATAGGAAAATAACTCTCCCCAAACCCAGTGATACGAAGGAGACGGGCACGAGTACGAGCAGAACACCTCGGAGGCAAAATAATGACGCTCTTAAATGCATTCACCAACTGCCCTGAGCAGTTTTCATAGTGATGCAAAAATTCCATGAGACTGTTCATCTCACGCCCACCAGTGGCAAAGATGATATCATCAGCATAAGCCAGGTGGGAAAGAGGAAGATCACAACCAGATCGATACCTAATCGCAGGATATTGACGATAAAGACGATCAAGCCCACGCGAAAGGTACTCAGCCCCCAGAATGAAAAGAAGAGGGGACAAAGGTTCCCCCTGCCGGAGACCCCTAGTGGATCCAAAGAATCCGGTGAGTGAACCATTGATATTAACTGAAAATTGGCAATGAGAAATGCAGGCAGATATCAACGACACAACCTGCTCTGAAAAGCCATAATGCCTCAAAACATCCAACAGAAAAGACCATTGGACCCTATCATAGGCTTTGGCCATATCCAATTTCAAAATAACATTGCCACCACGGGTGGGGAGAGAAAGACTATGAGTAAGCTCTTGAGCAAGGAGGATATTATCCGAAATCACCCGCCCTGGAACAAAGCCACTCTGATTCCACGAAACAAGCCTCTCCGCCGCCACCTTCAATCGAGAATATAAAAGTTTGGAAATTATCTTATTGGTCACATTACACAAGCTGATAGGACGAAAGTCCGACCAAGCCTGAGCACCCATGAATTGGGAATCAATGTGATCGTGGTGGCAGTAAACCCCTGTGGCATGGGACTACCCCGAAAGAAATCAAGAACCGCATCCAAAACATCCTGATGAACAATCTCCCAGCAATGCTGAAAGAAGACCGAAGAGAAACCATCAGGCCCCGCCACACTATCACGATGTATGGAGAAAACAGTCGCCCGCACCTCCTCCAAAGAAGGGGGGCAGCAATATTGGCGTTCTCCAAATCCGAGATCACCAAGGGGAAATCAGAAAAATCTGGGCAAGAAAGCACAAAAGGATCCCCAGTAAGGAGGTTTTGAAAAAAGGCGGCCCCAGACTGCTGAATAAGATCAGGGGAAGTATGGCAAGAGCCATTATCCCAAATACGAAAAATTTTATTCGCCACTTGTTTTTTCTTGACCATATTGTGGAATAGTTTGGTGTTTCTCTCACCATCCTCTAACCACTTACAAGCGGCTTTTTGCCGCCAAAAATCCGCCTCCATGGCGGTAACCCGACCAAGATCATCATTGCAATTGGACAAACTAGTCCAATGCAAATCCGAAGGGTCAGCCTGGCAAACTGCCTCAGCAACCCGGACAGCCCGCTCCGCCTCAGCAAGTTTGGAAAAAAGATCACCAAAAACACTCTTATTCCACCACTTCAGGTGGCTCTTGAGGCGCTTCACTTTCACAAAAAGACGGTGCATGCCATTCAATTGACACGGCAAATTTCAATTAAGCCTCACCGTCTGCAAAAAACCGTGGTGCCTGAGCCACATGCTCTGAAAGCGAAAAGAATTCGGCCCACTAGCAAATACCGGGACTGACACAAAAATAGGACAATGATCAGAGACTGTACGAATGAGGTGCTCCACACGAATAGAATGAAAATGGTCACCCCAATCAACAGACACAAAAACCCGATCAAGACGCTTCCAATTGGTCTTGTTCGTCCACGTGAACGAAGACCCCTCAAAACCAGCATCCACTAACCCAGAATCCAAAATAAAGTAATTAAATTCTTCCATGGGAAGCAACCGCCCACCAGAAGAACCCAAACACTCCGACGAATTCCTAACTACATTAAAGTCGCCACCAACAAGCCAAGGACCCTGATCAGGCTTAACCTGAAGCAAAGAAGTCCAAAGCTGTGTGCGCTCAATGTAGTCACACTTAGCATAAACAAAGGAACAAAACATGGTGGTCGGCAAAAAACTAGCAGAAACCCTGAAGTGAAGGAATTGAGTGTGATCAAGGAGACACTCAACCATCACATCCTCAGCAAAGAAAACCCAGATATGACCCGAGGAGTTCGATATAACTCGAGAAAAACCGAAACGACGAGTCATAAAATGAACATCTAGATCAATCATGAGTTCCAAAATATCCAAGATCTTGACTCTCTTTTCTTTAACGTGGGCATGTAGCCTCTGTTGAGACTCTAAGCTCCGGAGCTCCCTGACATTCCATATGAGAAAATTCATGGAGAATGGGCACCAGAACCGCCCTGTCGCTTTTTACGCGACCTATGAAAAGCATTCTCCTTCCTTTTCTTAATATCCCCCATATCAGCATCCAGAATACGACTTTCAGACCTACAGCCATCACCCGACTTAGAATGCCGATCAAATTCCTGATCAGTATCTCCAGCAGATTCCAGCCGAAAGACCAACTCACTGACAGAAGGACCCTGCCTAGCAACCACTTCCTCAACCGCAGAGGAAGCATCATCAGGAGACAAAGGAACAGAGGGGATGGAATGACTACTGTGATTCAAAGTGCAAGGCCCCAGAGAACCAAACACATGCAACTCAGAAGTAGACGGTATCCCAATACCATCCACATAATCATCCAACTGTAACCCTCCATCAATAACCTCATCACTTAGGATCACACCCTCAACAAGAACAGACTCCAATTGATCCTTTCCTGAAGTCCCAACACCGGCATCCTCCAGATTACCACATGGAGGATCCGTATCAACACAATCTAATCCAACAGGATCAGGCTCCTCATCCTGCCCATGCGAGAGCACCTCAAAAGGATTCAACTCAAGAGGATTCTTCCTGGGAAGAGCTTGCCGGACTGGCCTCTTTCTCCCTCTACGTCTGGGACCCGTGCCATTTTTCTGAAGCTGAGGCTGGGTCCTAAAATTAAAACCAGGAGCAACACCCCCTGGTGGGGCAGGCTCTGTAGAAGTGGGAGACTGACCAGGAGCACGGTCAGCAGGCTTAGGACGAACGGGTTTTGGGTTTTTGCCATGGGAATAACAAACACTGGTCGAATGACCCAGCATTTTGCAATCCGTGCAGTACCCGAGGATGCGCTCATAAATGACTTCAATTTCTTGAGCATGATCACCCCAACCCACCCAAACTTCTTTGCTAGCGGTTCCATCACATTAATTTCAACACAGACTCGAGCAAATGCACCCCGAGTAGAATCTGCAGTATGAACATCCATTTTCACCGGTTTCCCCACAATTTTAGCCAAAGCAAAGAGACTTTGCTTAGAAAACAAATGAAGGGGAAGACCCGGGAAACGGATCCAAACAAGTGCAATGGGTGACTCCTCTTGAAGATTAAACTCTGCGTCCACTTAGAGAAGCGGACCGACAGAGGACCCACCTGCATAACCCCCTTGGTCCAAAAAAATGCATTTTCTTCTTCACGAGCAAGTGTGAGAACAAGAAAACCCCGAGGCATGAACTTTAAATCAAAAGATCTAACTAGTCCAAGTTTAGCAAAGGCAGCAGAGATACCAGAATTTGGAACTAGAGATCGATTCTCTGAAATTTTACCAACCAAAGCAAATTTGAAAGGTTCTGCCAGGGAAGAAATTACCTCATCCGGGAAGAGACTACGCGGTTTGCCATTCCGAAGAGTCGGCACAGGCATGTCATGCATAGAATTGTGCAACTCATCAAAGCTTTTTTTGGCCGTTCGAGGGGACGGTGGAGTCAGAATATCACGAAATGACACAGTAAGCGGAGTAGGTACGTGTGTACCTGATTTGACCGTAGCATCACAAATGTTGACTGCCGAGTCAACTCGGCCCACCCGGATGTTTGACTCGCTTGAGTTGACTCGTGAGTCACCTGCCGGAGCACCACCCTGGAATGGCGACTGTGAGAAGAGTCCGGAACCGGGACCAATTCGAGTAGACTCGGGCAATGGAGGGTTCGATTTAACCAAAGAAGAAGCAAAATCACGAGTTTGCCCTAGAATTTGGGGGTTTCCGACCGGTGGCCGGAAACCAGAAATTGATGGAGGTAAAACTCTACCCATGACTAGATGATGACGCTGGCCAGAGGAATTGAAGAAACTCGCCGTGACGATGCCTGAATTGAACGAAAAATGTGACGTAAAGGTACCGTCCGCCGCTGAATTCTTAGATCTGAAATTGCTAGCGACGGTGAACGGCGTTGGGCACGAAACCGGTACGATTGGGATCGTCTGAGGATGGGTATCATAGATCGGGGTTTGGATTGAAACGAGGTTGCAAGAATCCACCGGAATCGAAGATGGCATTTCCGGCGACTTTGTGAACAGTGCATTCGGAACTTTGCACGTCAATTGCGACTGAGATACGACGTTAAAAGGTGTTGGACTTGTACCAATCGAAGCTTCGGCCTGAGGCGAGTCCACTGATGGCATTCCGGCGCCGGGAGGAGCAGTAAATGGCACCGACGAAGTAGTGGACGGAAATGCCAGATTTTCGAAGGGAAAAATGGGATGGTTGCCGGACTCCGATGAAGTTGAATTTTTGATATGTTGGTCGCCGTGAGGTGGTGATTCAGATGGGGTGGTTGGCCGGCCGGGATCCGACGGCGGTGGGTAGGGCGTGAATAGTGACGGATTTAGTGTGTTTTTTCTCACCTTTTACTGTGTGTTTTTCCAGAGAAATTTTTTTGGGGGCAAATGGTTTTGTTTAGGGTTTAGGGTTTAGGTTTAGGGTTTTAGGGTTTAGGGTTTTTTTTTTCCCGAAAAACACCGTCGGATGCGGGTGGGTTAGGCAGACCCCTACCTGTATATATCCAAAAAATAAACAGTAACAAAATACAAAATACAGAATAAAAAAACCTAAAAGAGAAGGTGGATAAAACCAAAACCTCCTCAAAAAGGCTAAAGCAGTGGAAACATAAATACAAAGCAACCTAGGGAAGGAATTACAAAAGCAAAACGAACCCTAGAAGACTACCAAATAAGCGACAACAACTAATCAAAAACAAGAAGCGCTGTGAACCACATGATGAGGAAGAAAAAATGATTAACGACGAGATGATCGCAGAGTCCATGCAAAAAAAGCTCTCATCCCGGAGCTATCATCCTGGAGAATCCAATCTGTCAATATAAATATAATCTGGTAGCTGGCAACTGTACCAAACCCACTAGTCAAAAGAAAGTCTGGCCAGGAAGTCACTATACAATGGCGATCACAGAGCAAGATATAGATCGCAATCCCGCCAGAACAAAAGATATCTAGCATCTGAATCAAAAGAGCAGAGAGCTTGATCCCATGAAGTAGGAGTCTTACGAACATGGCATAAAAAGCAGAGGATCCTTTAAAAAGCACCCCATGAATCCACCATGACATCCAGCAAACACCTCTACAATAACTGATATGGCGGCCAAGGAGAACCAGCAGTAAATGCCCGCCAGGAACCATGAATGTGCCAAAGGAAGCACCAACAGAAATAGGGCAGAAACCCACTCTGAACAAACAAGAATACACACATCATGTGCAAGTGTCTGGACCCACTTGCACATGCCATATGGAAGTGAAAAACAACCTCCAAGTACACTAACCTGCAATAAAAAAATATATATATGTATATAGATATAAATAGATATAGACCCAGAGATCATAAAGAAAGAGATCCAAAAAAAAGGAAGGGCTGCAAATGGATAAGAGGATCTGTTTCTGAGGTATGGAAGCCCAGAACGATCAGATCTAGCAAGGATGGAGATGTCTGGAGGTAGGGAAGGACCTAACTCTAAAATATACTGCCTAAAAGTATGAGCCCTCTCCGCCAAGGCATCCGCCACTGGATTCCCTTCCCGGTAAATATGCGATAAATGAACAGATCGCCCCCTCATCAACAAAAGAATCCGTGTAACAAAATGTTCAAGATCCCAGCAGCACCGACGAGAACAAAGTAAAAGAATTGAAAGCCAAGAGTCAGTCTCAATCCAAAGAGGGAAGAGATGAAGATCAGAAGAAATGAGAAGACCCCTCCAAATAGCCCATAATTCTGCCCGGACATTGGTCCCAACTCCAATGAACTCGCTGAAAGAAACCACCACATGCCCAGAAGAGTCACGAACAACACCACCAACAGTAGAGGCCATAGGACTACCTCTCGAACTCTCGTCTACATTCAATTTAAAACACCCGAACTACGGCCGCAACCAACGAATAATCGTCAGTTTACGAGCCCTACGCAACTGAACAAAAATCCCCATAGCCCTCGCAGCCTGCAAAACACCCTGCCAGTGCATGGGCTTAACAATAAATGCAGCGTGAGCGAGGCGCAAATAAGACAAAATCTGTGACTTAACAGTCTCCGCGGAAATGTGCAAATGACGGTGTTTCGCATCGTTCCTAGCTGTCCAGAGAAACCATAAAACAATGAAAGGCAAAAACTCCTTCACGTGGCCTCTAGGTGTCCACCCCGAATGCCTCTTCCAAGCACCGAGGAAGAGGCGGAAATCACTGGTAAGGGGAATACAGACATGAAAAACAGCCCCAAAAAAAAGCCATACAGACCTGGCAATAGGGCTATCAATGAAAATGTGCGTGAATGTTTCAGGCATCTCACATCACTGACATTTAGACGCCAGCTCGAAACCACGACGCTGGAGCACATCGTCAACTGGAAGCCATTGATGCCAAAACCTCCATAGAAAGAAAGACATAGTAGGCCTCAGCCAACTGCCCCAGCAAGGAGTGTATATATAAAAAACTTGGTCTCTCAGGCGGACAAGCTCCCAAGCGGATTTCAGCGAAAAAACACCGTCAGAACTATGCACCCAAATGACCGAATCGGGCTCTGTTACGCCTTAAACGCATACAAATCTCGAGGATGAGATTAATGTTTTTAATGCTGTAACATATCCCAAAGTTTTTGTTTTGATGATACCAAAACTTGGCTTAAAAATGTACTAATGTTTTATATTGAGGCATGCAGGAAATTAAGAACAAAGTTAAGTTCGGAAGATCCGAAGTTGGTTCGGACGTTCCGAAAAGGTGCCGATCAGAAGCAAAGTAGAAGCTGTTCGGAAGCTGCGAAGAGCCAGTTCGGACGTTCCGAAGATGTGATCGGACGTTCCGAACCCCAGCAGTCAATCACTTCAATGCGGAGACAAATTGATCTGACTGTTGATTGAGTAGATTTCGGACGCTACGAAGGACATGATCGGACGCTACGAAGTGTTGAAGATTTCAAATCTCCGGAAACGCGGGAATGTTCGGACGGTACGAACTTGAGTTCGGACCTTCCGAAGCTGTGCACACACTGTCTGAAAGAACTGTTCGGAAGATACGAAGTTTGATCGGTCCCTCCGAAGCATATGTTCGGACCCTACGAAGTCAAGAACGGACGATCCGAAGTCATCCCAAAATTACGCAAATTGATTTCAATCACATCGGACGTTCCGAAGCATAAACAGAAGATCCGAACCTTGGCGTCCAAGACTAGTATAAATAGGCCTTTGAGGATGCATTCTAAATCATCCCACTCCACTCTCTCTTGTCTCTTACAAAGCTTTCTACTATCTCTTGTGTGCGTTGATTAAAAGAGTTGTAACATCAAAAGAGTTGTAGAAAAAGAGTGAAAGTAATACTCTCGAGTGGGTTGTAAAGTTCGTGGCTATCCTTGGAGCCCTCAAGGCCAAGTAGACGCATCGAGGCGTGGTTGTAAAAGCTAGCTTGGAGCTCCTAAAGCCAAGTCGATATAGTGATACCTCGATCCTCATCGAGAAGGGGAGACGTAGACGATTCTTCGTCGAACTTCCATAAACATCTCTATCCCTCTTTACTTTACGCATTTACTTTACTACGCATTTATTTTACGCACTTTCTTTACGCATTCTTTTTTATTTGTGATTGTCCCTCAAGTCTTCCGCTTGCAATTTTTGCAAACTCGTTTTAAAAACGCTAAAGGGCCTAAAAGAACCTATTCACCCCCCCTTTAGGTTCTTCAAGTGGTATCAGAGCCAGATTTTTCAAAATCTTTTAAATGGCCAATCTAGCAAGCGAGTATGCCCAAGGACAATCCACAAATCGTCCCCCTCTTTTCAATGGTACTAATTACGGATATTGGAAAAATAGAATATCTCTATACATCCAATCCGTCGATTACGACCTTTGGAAAATAACGGTGAAAGGTCCCTATATCCCCATGAAAACGGTGGATAATAAGGAAATTCCTAAGGGAATGGATGACTTCACCAAGGACGATATGAAACTTATCTCTCAAAATGCTAAAGCTATGAATATTCTTCATTGTTCTCTAGATATGAATGAATACAACCGAATCTCGGCTTGCACCTCCGCCAAAGAGATTTGGGACAAATTGGAGATTTGCCACGAGGGAACCAATCAAGTCAAAGAAACAAAGATAGACCTTCTCCAACTCAAGTACGAGACCTTTGAGATGGAACCCAAGGAGGATGTCGACACCATGTTCCGGCGGCTCACCCAAATCATCAATGAGCTTGCCCAACTTGGTGAGAACTACCCAACTAAACAAGTGTGGAGGAGAGCCCTTCGAGCACTACCGGCGGAATGGGATGCAAAGCGCACGGCTATCATTGAATCCAACAAGGGAGATGCGGCATCCTACGACCTTGATCAACTTCATGGGACCCTAAAGACCCATGAACTTGAAGTATCTACCCGGAAGGAAACAAAGAAAGATGACGACAAAGTAAAGGCGAAAGGGATCGCCTTGACCAGTCAACTTGAAGATAGCGACGATGAAGAAATGGCACTCCTCACTAGAAAGTTCAAAAGATTCATGCGGAGTTCCAACTTCAACAAGAAGGACAAAAAGATTGAGAAAGAAGTGACCTGCTACAACTGTCAACAAAAGGGTCACTATGCAAACGAGTGTCCCTCCAAGAAGAAGGCCGGCAAAGACAAGAAGAAGGCCCTTCTAGCCACGTGGAGCGACAGCGACAATGAAGAGGAGTCTACCCTATGCTTCATGGCGAAGGAAGATCATCTGACCGACTCGGATGACGACGAGGTACCCTCTTACGATGAATTACTCTCCGCTTACACTAATATGTACAATAAGGCTAAGTCACTTAGAAATGAGAATAAGCAACTTAAAACTGAACTAGAAGCTAGGATGCATGACAACACTAAGCTCAAGACAAACCTAAGAGACTTAGAGAAAGCCTTCAACAAATTCAATGTGAGTAGCGGTAAACTAGAAAACCTCTTGAGCATGCAAAGGTGTAACTTCGACAAAGGAGGTCTAGGATATGAAAAGAAATCAGTCAAGTTCACTAGTCTTATCGCAAAGGCAAAACTAAGAACACCACCAACATGCACTTACTGTTGTAAGATAGGCCACATAAGACCTAAATGCAAGAAACTTAGACACCAACACAATAAGAATAGTTATTGGAAATGGATCCCCAAATCCCCAACTACTACTAACCTCAAAGGACCCAAAGAAACGGGTACCAACTATCAAACTGTATCTCAACCTTGTAGGGACAAAGGGGAGACAAGTCATCGAGCACTTGATATCTTGACAGTGGATGCTCTCGACACATGACGGGAGAAAAGAAGCTGCTACAGTCCATTCGACCAAAAGAAAAGGGATCGGTGACCTTTGGAGATAACAGCAAAGGGATCATAGAAGGCATCGGCTCAATAGGTATATCTAACTCTACTATTATTGATGATGTACTTCTTGTGAAAGGAATTAAACATAACCTCCTAAGCATTAGTCAATTGTGCGATAGGGGTTATGAAGTCAAATTCACACCACACGATTGCACTGTATCACTCACAACTGACAAATCCATTAGTTTCAAAGGTTATAGAAGTGAAAATGTTTACAAGGTCGATTTAAAGATTTCATCATTTTCAAAAATAAAAAGCCTTGTAACATTAAATGTTGATGACAACATTCTTTGGCATAGACGACTTGGTCATGTTGGGATGAGCACCATAGAAAAACTTTTAAAACTTGACCTAGTTTCGGAATGCCAAAGCTGAATTTAAAATTAGATTCTTTTTGTGATGCTTGTCAACTTGGTAAACACACAAAGGAATCTTTCAAAAATAAAAATTTTGTATCCACTTCTATGCCCCTTGAGTTACTTCACCTAGATTTATGTGGTCCCTCGAGGACAACCAGTCTAGGAGGTAAATCCTATGCTTTTGTAATTGTGGATGATTTTTCACGTTTTACTTGGATATTGTTTTTAGCCCACAAAAATGATGCCTTTGATCATTTCAAAATTTTTGTCAAAAAGGTTGAAAATGAGAAAAATCTTTTGATCAAACAAATCCGTAGTGACCACGGAACGGAATTTCAAAATGAAAATTTTTCAATTTTTTGTCAAAGCAAAGGCATTGGTCACAACTTTTCTTGTCCAAGAACTCCTCAACAAAACGGTGTCGTTGAGAGGAAGAATAGGACCCTAGTAGAGATTGCAAGGACCATGCTATGTGAGCATTCTCTACCAAAATATTTTTGGGCTGAAGCAATGAGTTCTGCTGGTTACATCATCAATCGTGTATCAATAAGGCCAATTCTCAAGAAAACTCCATACGAACTATGGAGAGGGAGAAAGCCTAACATTTCTTACTTCCGAGCTTTTGGATCAAAATGCTTCATCCACAACAATGGTAAGGACAACCTGGGTAAGTTCGATGCTAAATCGGACAAAGGTATCTTTCTTGGTTACTCTACTTCTAGCAAAGCATATAGAGTCTTTAATAAACGTACTTTACTAGTTGAAGAATCTATTCATGTCATATTTGATGAAACTAACCCTTGCTTGCCTAGACATGTTGTTTCTGATGATGATGATATAGATATCCTTGGCGAAAAGTTGGAGTCCACAAGCCTAGATGATGTTCCTAAAGATCAAGAGGACGCACCTCTTCCGAAGGAGTGGACTACGCACAAGGATCATCCCATGGATCTCATCATTGGTAGCCCATCGAAGGGAGTATCTACTCGCTCTTCTAATATGTGCAATTATCTTGCTTTTCTTTCTCACATAGAGCCTAAGAACATAGAAGAAGCTTTACTTGATGATTCTTGGATTATTGCTATGCAAGATGAACTAAATGAATTTAGAAGGAATAAAGTTTGGAATCTTGTACCTAGACCCACTGATAGACCTGTCATAGGAACTAAATGGGTATTTAGGAACAAGTTAGATGAGCATGGTACAATCACTAGAAATAAAGCTAGGCTAGTAGCTAAAGGATATAGTCAAGAAGAGGGAATTGATTATGATGAGACTTATGCCCCTGTTGCTAGACTAGAATCCATTCGCATGCTACTTGCTTTTGCTTGCTCTAGAGACTTTAAATTGTTTCAAATGGATGTTAAAAGTGCTTTTCTTAATGGTGATTTGAAAGAAGAAGTGTATGTTGAGCAACCTGTTGGTTTTGAAGATGTGCACTTATCTGATTATGTGTATAAGCTTGATAAGGCTTTATATGGTTTGAAACAAGCTCCTAGAGCTTGGATGAGAAATTATCTACCTTTTTGTTGTCTAATGGTTTTTGTAGAGGTAAAGTTGATATTACCTTGTTTACCTTGACTAAAAATAATGATTTACTGATAGTACAAATATATGTAGATGATATTATTTTTGGTGCTACTAATGAACACTTGTGTAGAGATTTTTCTAAGCTTATGCAGGATCACTTTGAGATGAGCATGATGGGTGAGCTCAACTACTTCCTTGGTCTCCAAATCAAGCAATGCAAGGATGGTTTCTTTGTCAACCAAGGGAAGTACATCAAGGAGATGCTCAAAAAGTTTGGGATGGAGTCTTCCAAAGCCTCATCCACACCCATGAGCACGACAGTCAGACTCGACAAAGATGAGGGAGGTAAACCTGTTGACCAAAAGTTATTTCGTAGCATGATTGGCTCCCTACTCTATGCGACTGCTAGTAGACCTGACATTATGTTTAGTGTTTGCTTGTGTGCACGATTTCAATCATGTCCAAAGGAATCACACTTATTCGCCTTAAAACGCATTTTCAAATATCTTTCAAATACTCCAAATCTCGGATTATGGTATTCTAAGAACTCATTTTTCGATTTAAAAGCTTACTGTAATGCCGACTTTGGAGGATATAAGGTGGATAGAAAGAGCACTAGTGGTACTTGCTTCTTTTTGGGAAATTGCTTGGTGTCTTGGTTTTTTAAAAAGCAAAACTGTGTTGCACTTTCAACGACCGAGGCCGAGTATATGGCTGCCGGTAGTTGTTGTGCACAAATTCTTTGGATGAAGTATCAATTACTCGACTATGGTGTTACTTTATCAAAAATTCCAATCTTTTGTGATAATACAAGCACCATATGTCTAACAAAGAATCCAGTTCAACATTCTCGTACTAAACATATTGACATTCGACATCATTTCATTCGTGATCACATTGAGCAAAATGATGTTGAACTTCACTATGTTGACACCAAAAATCAAATTGCTGATATTTTTACAAAACCACTAGATGAATCTACTTTTACTCGTTTGCGTGGTGAACTTGGCATGATTGAGTTGTAAACATTAGTCAAATACTCTCGTACATATTTGTTAAATTGAGGGGGAGTATTATTAATGTGAGCATTATAATGTCGGATAATACAAATTAATTGTATTTATCCATAATTATGGCTCAACATTCATTTATTAGTGGATATTTTACCTATTTATTTGTCTCTCTTTATGCTTATGTCTTTTTGCTTATCACAAAAAGGGGGAGAATTTATATGGTTAAAATTGCTTTTAAATGGTTATTAAATAAATTCGCCTTAATTCAACCTCTTAGACTTGTTATTTGATTAAGGGGGAGTTATTTAATAACATTCAGATTATGTTGATTATTGTTTCTCAATTTTTAACCAAGTTTTGTGATCATCAAAAAGGGGGAGATTGTTACGCCTTAAACGCATACAAATCTCGAGGATGAGATTAATGTTTTTAATGCTGTAACATATCCCAAAGTTTTTGTTTTGATGATACCAAAACTTGGCTTAAAAATGTACTAATGTTTTATATTGAGGCATGCAGGAAATTAAGAACAAAGTTAAGTTCGGAAGATCCGAAGTTGGTTCGGACGTTCCGAAAAGGTGCCGATCAGAAGCAAAGTAGAAGCTGTTCGGAAGCTGCGAAGAGCCAGTTCGGACGTTCCGAAGATGTGATCGGACGTTCCGAACCCCAGCAGTCAAATCACTTCAATGCGGAGACAAATTGATCTGACTGTTGATTGAGTAGATTTCGGACGCTACGAAGGACATGATCGGACGCTACGAAGTGTTGAAGATTTCAAATCTCCGGAAACGCGGGAATGTTCGGACGGTACGAACTTGAGTTCGGACATTCCGAAGCTGTGCACACACTGTCTGAAAGAACTGTTCGGAAGATACGAAGTTTGATCGGTCCCTCCGAAGCATATGTTCGGACCCTACGAAGTCAAGAACGGACGATCCGAAGTCATCCCAGAATTACGCAAATTGATTTCAATCACATCGGACGTTCCGAAGCATAAACAGAAGATCCGAACCTTGGCGTCCAAGACTAGTATAAATAGGCCTTTGAGGATGCATTCTAAATCATCCCGCTCCACTCTCTCTTGTCTCTTACAAAGCTTTCTACTATCTCTTGTGTGCGTTGATTAAAAGAGTTGTAACATCAAAAGAGTTGTAGAAAAAGAGTGAAAGTAATACTCTCGAGTGGGTTGTAAAGTTCGTGGCTATCCTTGGAGCCCTCAAGGCCAAGTAGACGCATCGAGGCGTGGTTGTAAAAGCTAGCTTGGAGCTCCTAAAGCCAAGTCGATATAGTGATACCTCGATCCTCATCGAGAAGGGGAGACGTAGACGATTCTTCGTCGAACTTCCATAAACATCTCTATCCCTCTTTACTTTACGCATTTACTTTACTACGCATTTATTTTACGCACTTTCTTTACGCATTCTTTTTTATTTGTGATTGTCCCTCAAGTCTTCCGCTTGCAATTTTTGCAAACTCGTTTTAAAAACGCTAAAGGGCCTAAAAGAACCTATTCACCCCCCCTTTAGGTTCTTCAGGCTCACCCGATGCAATAGGGATCAGAGTAATAGTCTCAGCAACAGAGGGTGGGACAACTGAGCAAAGGAGACCAAAATCCCAAACCCCATCTGAAATAAAATGAGAAACACGGACACCTCGATCCCCCTGAACCATGACCTGACTAGACAAGGGAACATCCCCACACCAGATATCATCCCAAAAATTAACATCTCCCATCCCAACTCTCCATTGAATACCAGACTCAGCACGAGGCCTAATCTGAAGCAAACGACGCCAAGTGGGAGAAATGAACCCAGCAGATGAAACACAAGCTGGATGCATCAACTGGCAGTATTTTCTCATCATGAATTTGGCCC
The DNA here is from genome assembly GCF_022965805.1 of Primulina eburnea. NCBI lineage: Eukaryota > Viridiplantae > Streptophyta > Magnoliopsida > Lamiales > Gesneriaceae > Primulina > Primulina eburnea. Next base: position 38,814,177 of record NC_133110.1, read on the forward strand.
ATAGGGATGACCCTTGACGAAAACGAAACCATAATTTAATGGAGAACCTTTCCACAATATCTTTAAGCCTGCGAAATCCAAGACCCCCTTCAAAGACAGGAAGACATGCACGAGACCACCTCGCCCAATGCCATTTCTTATCCAAGGATCTGGATCCCCACAGAAAACCATTGAAAAGATTCTCGAGCCTCTCCATAACTGCCAGAGGTGGTTGGATCACCTGGAACATATACAGGGGAACCGAAAGAAGGACACTCCTAAGGAGGGTCATACGACTCCCCGGGGAAAGAGTTTTAAGCTCCCAACCCTTTAACTTCTTACCAACCATCTGCACAAGGGGATCAAAAAGAGAGAAAACTCTATTCCCACGGAACAAAGGAACTCTGAGGTATTTGATAGGAAAATGACCCTCCCCAAACCTAGTGATACGAAGGATACGGGAACGGGTACGATCAGAACACCTCGGAGGCAAAATAATGACACTTTTAACGTCATTCACCAACTGCCCCGAGCAGTTTTCTTAGTGATGCAAAAAATCCATGAGACTGTTCATCTCACGAGTCCCACCATTGGCAAAAATAATGATATCATCAGCATAAGCCAGGTGGGAAATAATGAGATCGCAACCAGATCGATACCTAATCGCAGGAAATTGTCGATAAAGACGATCAAGACCACGCGAAAGGTATTCAGCCACCAGTATGAACAGAAGAGGGGACAAAGGGTCACCCTGTCGGAGACCCCTGGTGGATCCAAAGAACCTAGTGAGGGTACCATTGATATTCACGGAAAATTGGCAATGAGAAATGCAGGCAGATATCATCGACACTACCTTCTCCGAAAAACCATAATGCCTCAAAACATCCAACAGAAAAGACCATTGGACCCTATCATAGGCTTTAGCCATGTCTAACTTCAAAATAACATTACCACCACGAGTGGGGAGAGAAAGACTATGAGTGAGCTCCTGAGCAAGGAGGATATTATCCGAAATCATCCTCCCTGGAACAAAACCACTCTGATTCCACGAAACAAGCCTCTCCGCCACCTCCTTCAGTCGAGAGTACAAAATTTTGGAAATTATCTTATTCGTGACATTACAAAGGCTGATAAGACGAAATTACGACCAAGCCTGGGCACCCAGGACTTTAGGAATCAAAATGATCGTGGTGGTAGTAAATCCCTGTGGCATGAGACTGCCCCGAAAGAAATCCAAGACCGCTTCCAAAACATCCTGATGGACAATCTCCCAGCAATGCTGAAAGAAAGCCGAAGAGAAACCATCAGGCCCCGCCACACTATCACGATGTATGGAGAAAACAGTCGCCCGCATCTCCTCTAAAGAAGGAGGGGCCGCAATATTGGCATTCTCCAAATCCGAGATCACCAAGGGGAAATCAGAGAAATCTGGGCAAGAAAGCACTGAAGGATCCCCAGTAAGCAGGTTTTCAAAAAAGGCGGCCCCCGACTGCTGAATAAGCTCGGGGGAAGTAAGGCAAGAGCCATTATCCCAAATACGGAAAATATTATTAGCCACCCTTTTTTTCTTGACCATATAATGGAAGAGTTTGGTATTCCTCTCACCATCCTCTATCCACCTACAAGCGGCTTTTTGCCTCCGAAAATTCTCCTCCATGGCGGTAACCCGAGCAAGATCTGCATTGCAATTGGACAAACTAGTCCAATGCAAAGCAGAAGGATCAGCCTCGCAAGCTGCCTCAGCAAACCGGACAGCCTGCTCCGCCTCAGCAAGTTTGGCAAAAAGATCACCAAAAACACTCTTATTCCACCACTTCAAATGGCTCTTGAGGCGCTTCAGTTTCACAAAAAAACGGGGCATGCCGTTCAAATGACAAGGCAAATTCCAATTAAGCCTCACCGTCTGCAAAAAGCCATGATGTCTGATCCACATGCTCTTAAATCGAAAAGAGCTCGGCCCACTAGCAAAGACCGGAACTGACACAAAAAGAGGACAATGATCAGAGACTGTACGAATGAGGTGCTCCACACGAATAGAATGAAAATGGTCACCCCAATCAACAGACACAAAAACCCGATCAAGACGCTTCCAAATGGTCTTGTTCTTCCACGTGAACGAAGACCCCTCAAAACCAGCATCCACTAACCTAGAATCCAAAATAAAGTGATTAAATTCTTCCATGGGAAGCAACCGCCCACCAGAAGAACCCAAACACTCTGACGAATCCCTAAATACATTAAAGTCGCCACCAACAAGCCAAGGACCCTGATCAGGCTTCACCTGAAGCAAAGAAATCCAAAGCTGTCTGCGCGCAATGTAGTCACACTTAGCATAAACAAAAGAACAAAAGACAGTAGTCGGCAAAAAAATGGCAGAAACCCGGAAGTGAAGGAATTGAGTGTGCTCAAGAAGACACTCAACCATCACATCCTCAGCAAAAAAACCCAGATATGACCCGAGGAATTCGATATAACCCGAGAAAAACCAAAACGACGAGTCATAAAACGAACATCAAGATCAATCATGGGTTCCAAAATAGCCAATATCTTGACTCTCTTTTCTTTAACATGGGCATGTACCCTTTGTTGAGACTCCGAGCTCCGGAGCCCCCTTACATTCCAAATGAGAATATTCATGGAGAATGAGCACCAGAATCGCCCTGTCGCTTTTTACGCGACCGATGAAAAGCATTCTCATTCCTTTTCTTAATATCCCCCATATCAGCATCCAGAATACGACTGTCAGACCTACAGCCATCACCTGACTCAGAATGCCGATCAAATTCATGGTCAGAATGACCAGCAAATTCCAGCCAGAAGACAATCTCACTGACAGAAGGACCCTGCCTAGCAACCAATTCCTCTATCGTAGATGAAGCATCATCAGGAGAAAAAGGAACAGAAGGGATGGAATGACTACTGTGATTCAAAATGCAAGGCCCCAGAGTATCCAACACAGTCATCACGCTAATAGACGGAACTTCAAGACCATCCACACAACCACCCAACTTTAGCCCTCCATCAATGACCCCACCACTGGGGTTCACACCCTCATCAAGAACATGCTCCAATTGGTCCTTACCAGAAGAACCAACACCGGCATCCTCCATAAGACCAAGTGGAGGATCCGATCCTCCTAAAGCTAAGCCAACAGGATCTTGCTCCTCCTCCTGCCCGTGCGAGAGCACATCAAAAGGATTCGAAGCAAGAGAATCATTACCCGGAAGATTCTGTCTAACTGTCCTCTTCCTCCCTCTGTGTCTGGGACCCAGGCCATTTCTCTGAAGCTGGGGCTGAGGTCCCAGGGTAAAGCCAGGATTCACACCCCCTTGAGGTGAAGACTCTGTGGAATGGGAAGGCTGACCAGGATCACGGTCAGTAGGCTTATGGCGAGCAGGTTTCGGGTTCTTCCCATGGGAATAGCAAACACTGGTTGAATGACCCAGCATTTTACAATCCGTGCAGTACTCGGGTATCCGTTCATAAATAACTTCAATTACTTGAGTGTGATCACCCCAACCCACCCAAACCTCTTTGACTGGGGGTTCCAACACATTCAGTTCAACACAAACTCGAGAAAAAGCGCCTCGAGAAGAATTTGCAGTATGATCGTCCATTTTCACCGGTTTCCCCACAATTTTGGCTAAAGCAAAGAGACTTTTCTTAGAAAACAAACGAAGGGGGAGACCCGGGAAACGAACCCAAACAGGAGCAATGGGTGATTCTTCCTGGAGATTAAACTCTGGCGTCCACTTAGAAAAACGGACCGACAGAGGACCCACCTGCATAATGCCCTTGGTCCAAAAGAGCGCATAGTCTTCTTCACACGTAAGGGTAAGAATGAGAAAACCCCGGGGCATGAACTTTAAATCAAAATATCTCATAAGTCCCAACTTAGCAAATGCCGCCAAAATACCAGAATTTGGAACAAGAGATCGATTCCCTGAAATTTTCCCAACCAGAGCAAATTTAAAAGGTTCTGCCAGGGAAGAAATCACCTCTTCCGGGAATAGGAGACCCGGTTTCCCATCCCGAAGAGTCGGCACATGCATATCCTCCATTGAATTGTGCAACTCATCAAAACTATTTTTAGCCGTCCGAGGGGACGGGGGAGTAAGGATATCACGAAACGATACAGTAAGCGGAGTAGGAACACGCGTACCTGGATTGACCGCAGCATCACAAGGGTTGACTGCCGAGTTATTACGCTCAACTCGGTGAGTTGACTCCACTGAGTTGACCCCCGAACCACCTGCCGGAGAACCACCGTGGAACGCCAACGCTGTGCTGAGCCCAGAACCGGCCAATGGAGGGATCGATTTGACTGAAAAATACGGAGAAACCCGAGTTGACTCACGAATTTGGGGGTTTCGGGTTTCAGGTTCAGGGTTGAGGGTTCAGGGTTGAGGGTTTAGGGTTTAGGGTTTAGGGTTTTTTTTTTAAATAAAACACCGCGGGAAGCGGGGGGGTTAGGCGGACCCCTACCTGTATATATAAACACAAAAGAAATACAAGATAAGGCCTAAAGAGAGGGGGGCCATACCAAGACCTCTCTAAAAGCTAGTCTGACAACACATAAACCATAAAAACATAAAACCTAGGGTGGCAAATACATGTGCCAAAATCTATGCCCTAGGAAAAGCGCATAATAAAAATGAACATATAAGAGCAGCGCTAAATACATCAAAACAAATAGAAACATGTCTAAACTGTAAAGATCCGACTCAGATGTAGGTGCAAAAGACAACCAATTGTACCCATCTCTGAGCCGTCTGTCGCTGTAAGTCCAACATGAAAAGGGCATCCTAGTCCGAGATCGGTCTGCAGTAAATGATCCCGCAATCAAAATAGTTCTCGGTTGGAGAAGCACTGTGCCAAAACAGTAGAAGCACAAATGGAGGACCGCAATCCAGCTGAAGTAAGAGAAGCTCCAAATCCCCAGAAGAAGGTGAAAACGTATGAAGCTCATAACGTCATAAATCCAAGCGTGACTGAAACGCTGATATAAGAGGTAGCCAAGAGATAACATGGAGAGCCACCAATGCACGCAGAAAAAGCAGAGAACATATAAATCCCGACATGAATGGAGCTCTGGGCCAGAGAAACCACTGAGAGATATCATCCAAAGCCACCATAAAACTCGGCAAGAGAACACAAAATATAGAAAGCGGCGGCCAAGGAGAAGCCTGCAGAGAGCGACCGCCAGAGAACAGGGTGGTCCAAATAAAAGCACCAATGGAGAAGGTGCGAGAGTCCACCCAGATCCAAAGAAACAAAGCACTCCAAAGAGACAGTACCTGCAAAGGAAAAAATACATATATATATATATATATATATATATAGAAATAGATCCAAATAAAGGAAGGGGCTGCAAATAGCTAAGAACATCTGTATCTAAGGTAGGGAAGCCCGGAGATATCCGAGCGGGTCAGGATGGATATGTGTCTGGGTAGTGAAGGACCTAACTCTAAGGTATAAACCCTAATGGTATGAGCCCTCGCCGCCAACGCATCCGCCACCGAATTTCCTTCCCGGAAAATATGTGAAAAATGAACCGCCCGCCCCCTCAAAAGAAACAGAATCCGAGTGACTGTATGATGAAGGTCCCAATCACACCGACGAGAACGCAGGATCTGAAGAGAAATCTGAGAATCGGTCTCAACCCAAAGGGGAAAAAGACCGAGATCGGAACAGATAAGAAGGCCCCTCCAAACCGCCAAAAGCTCCGCCCAGACATTGGTCCCGACTCCGATAAACTCGCTGAAGGAGAGCACCACCCTGCCAGAAGAATCACGCACAACACCACCGACAGACGACTCCCCAGGATTGCCCCTCGAACTCCCATCAACATTCAGCTTAAAGCACCCAGGAGGTGGACAGAGCCACCGGACAATCGCTAACTTATGGGTCCGCTGAAAGTCAACAAAAATACCCAGCGATCTCTCCGCCTCAAAGGCACCAAGCCAGTGCTTGGGCTTAACAATGAAAGCAGCATGGGCAAGACGCAGATAAGACAAAATCTGAGACTTCAAAGTCTCCCCAGAAATACGCAACTGACGGTGCTTCGCATCATTACGAGCCGTCCAGAGAAACCACAAAACAATGAAGGGCAGAAACTCCTTGACGTGGCCCCCAGGTGCCCATTGAAGATTTCTCTTCCAAGCGCTAAGGAACAACCTGAGATCCCTTGTGCAAGGGATCCGGACACGAAATATGGCCCCAAAGAAATGCCAGACATAACGGGCTATCGGGCCATCAATGAAGACATGTGTAAATGTCTCCGACATATCACAGCACTGGCATCGAGAAGCCAACTCAAAGCCACGACGCTGGAGCATATCATCCAACGGGAGCCACTGATGCCAAAACCTCCAAAGAAATAAAGACATCGTGGGCCTCAACCAACGGCCCCAACAAGGAGTCAAGATATCAGAAACAGGGTCTCTCAATCGGACAAGCTCCCAAGCAGACCTAATCGAAAAAGCACCATCAGAACTGTGAATCCAAAGCGCCAAATCAGGCTCGCCAAAGGCAATCGGGGTCAGAGTAATCGCCTCAGCAACAGAAGGGGCCACCACATCGCAAACAAGATCGAAATCCCATGCCCCCTCAGACAAAAAGTGAAAAACTCGAACATCACGGCCCCCACGGACCTCACACTGGCTGGACAGAGCAGTATCCCCAAACCATATGTCATCCCAAAACGACACGTCTCCAAGGCCAACGCGCCAGCGAATGCCGGGCTCGGCGCGAGGTCTGATCCATAGGAGACGACGCCAGGTGGGGGATATTAAACCACGAGGGAGAACAGAGGCAGGAGCATCCATCTGGCAATACTTCCGTAAAAGGAATCTCGCCCAGAGAGAGGAGCCCTGCCGAAACCGGAACCACAACTTAATAGAAAAGCTATCCACCAGATCTTTCAATCTGCGGAATCCAAGACCACCCTCCATCACTGAGAGACAGGCTCGAGACCACTTGGCCCAGTGCCATTTCTTCTCCAGTGTCCGCGACCCCCAGAGAAAAGCGTTGAAAACCAGCTCAAGCTTCTCCATGACAGCAAGCGGTGGCTGTACCACCTGAAACAGTTAAATCGGCATGAAGAGGAGCACACTGCGGATAAGGGTTATGCGGATACCCGGAGAGAGCGTCCGGATCTCCCAACCCTCTAACTTCCTACGAACAGACTGTAGGAGGTGCTCAAAAAGGGAACATACTCGGTTACCCCTAAACAAGGGGACTCCGAGGTACTTGAGGGGCAAATGACCCTCCGCAAACCTGCTGATGCGCAAAATCCGAGAGCGAAGTCGCTCAGAGCACCTCGGAGGCAAGATAACAGAACTTTTGACAGCGTTCACCAGCTGGCCCGAACAATTCTCATAATGATGCAGTAAACCCATAAGGCGCCGCATACTACGAGACCCACCATTGGTGAAAATAATGACATCATCAGCATAAGCCAGATGGGAAATCGTGATATCACAACCAGAGCGGTACCTGAGCTCAGGATGCTGCAGGTAGAGGCGGTCAAGGCCGCGCGATAGGTACTCCGCCCCCAAAATGAAAAGCATGGGGGACAAGGGATCGCCCTGTCTGAGGTCTCTAGTGGAACCAAAGAACCCCGAGAGAGAGCCATTGATGTTCACGGAGAAATGACAATGAGATATGCAAGCCGAGACCATCTCCACAACCCGCTCCGAGAAACCAAAGTGTCTCAAAACCTCGAAGAAGAAAGGCCACTGGACCCTGTCATAGGCCTTGTCCATATCCAACTTCAGGATAACATTACCGCCACGAGTGGGGAGAGTGAGACTGTGAGTGAGCTCCTGGGCGAGGAGAATATTATCGGAGATCATCCGACCCGGAACGAAGCCACTCTGATTCGGTGAAATAAGTCTCTCCACCACAACCCTCAGCCGAGAGTACAACAGCTTAGAGATTATCTTATTCGTGACATTGCACAGACTAATCGGACGGAAGTCCGACCAAGCATGAGCACCCACGACTTTGGGGATCAGAGTGATTGTGGGGTTTCGGGTTTGGGTTTGGGTTTAGGGTTTAGGGTTTAGGGGTTAGGGTTTTTTTTTAAAAAATAAAACACCGCCGGAACCGGGGGGGAGGGTTAGGCAGACCCCTACCTGTATATAACATCAAAACAACAATACAAGATAACACCTTAAGAGAGGAGGATGAAACCAAAGCTCTCTAAAGGCTAGTCATACAGAACATAAAAAAAACAAAGATCTAGGGAGGCAAATACACGAGCCAAAAGAAAATCCCTAAGTGAGATGCATAATAAAACAGAACACCTAAGAGCAGCGCTAGAAACATGAAAACAAATCGAAACATATGTAAAAGAGAGAAGTCGTTGGGCAAGGAGAAGCCTGCAGTGAACGCCCGCCGGGGTCCAGGAATGTAACCAATAGAAGCACAAACAGATATAGCGCTCCAGGGAATATGAGAGGGCCAAACAAAAGCACCAATATGGAGAGTGCAAGAGCCCACCCAATCCCGAGGAGACCAAACATGTAGTGTGCGAGTGTCTGAGCCCACTCACACCAGTCTGGCAGAACAGGGGAAAAGAGAAATCCCCTAACTAACAGTACCTGCAAAGAAAAAAATATACATATACATATACATATAGAGAGGCAAAAGAAATGGATCCAAGAGAAGGAAAGGGCTGCAAACAGCTAAGAACATCTATATCTCAGGTAGGGAAGCCCGGAGGTATCCGAGTGAGCAAGTACGGAAATGTGCCTAGGTATGGAAGGACCTAACTCTAAGGTAAAGTGCCTAAGGTCATGGGCCCTGGCCGCCAAAGAATCCGCCACCGAATTACCCTCCAGGAATATATGCGAAATATGAACAGACCGCCCCATCAACAGGACCAGAATCCTAGATACAAAGTGGTCAAGACCCCAGCAACATCGACGGGAACGAATGAGCTGAATAGAAGTCAGAGAATCAAGCTCAATCCAAAGTGGGAAAAAATAATGATCAGAACAAAGGAGAAGACCCCTCCAAACCGCCCAAAGCTCAGCCCGAAGAGAAGACCCAGCTCCGATGAACTCGCTGAATGAGAGCACAACCCTCCCGGAATCATCCCGAACAACGCCACCAACAGAGGAGTCCCCAGATATACCACGCGAGCTCCCATCCACATTAAGCTTGAAACACCCGGACGGCGGTCGCAGCCAGCGAACAATCGACGTTCTATGTAATCTGTGGAGAGCAACCGAAATACCCATCGATCTCGCTACATGAAACACACCCAGCCAATGTCTGGGCTTGACAGTACGCGCAGAGTGGGCGAGACGCAGGTAAGACAAAATCTGTAACTTCAACGTCTCCCCAGAGATGGGAAGATGACGGTGCTTAGCATCGTTCCGCGCAGTCCAGAGGAACCACAGGACGATGCAGGGGAGAAACTCCCGCACATGGCCCCCTGAGACCAGACCAAATCTCTCTTCCATGCACTGAGGAACAAACTGAAATCCTCAGTGTCGGGAATACGAACCCGAAACACGGCGCCAAAGAAGTGCCAGACAGACCGAGCAACCGGGCTGTGAATGAATATGTGTGTGAATGTCTCTGACATATCACAACACTGACATCTCGAGGCTAACGCAAAACCCCGGCGCTGGAGCACCTCATCAACTGGGAGCCACTGATGCCAGAATCTCCAGAGGAAGAACGACATGGTAGGCCTCAACCAGCTCCCCCAACACGGGCGAAATATATCAGAAGACGGAGCACGCTGACGGATCAGCTCCCAAGCAGATCTCACAGAGAAAGCACCATCGGAGCTATGGATCCAGCGTGCTAGATCAGGGTCTCCCGAAAGAACAGGAATCAAAACAATCTCCTCGGCAACCGAAGGAGCAACAGCCTCACAAAGGCGATCAAAATCCCAGGACCCCTCAGACAGAAAATGAGAGACCCGAACATCACGGCCCCCGCGGACCACACACCGGGAGGACAAAGGAACGTCTCCAAACCAAGTGTCATCCCAAAAGGATACATCTCCGAGACCAACGCGCCAGCAAATGCCAGGCTCCGCGCGAGGGCGGATCCTGAGGAGACGACGCCAAATGGGGGATATAGAACCACGGGCGGGGACACAGGCAGGAGCATCCAGCCGGCAATACTTCCGAAACAGGAATCTCGCCCAGAGAGAGGAGCCCTGCCGAAATCTGAACCACAATTTTATAGAAAAGCATTCCATGAGATCTTTCAATCTGCGGAATCCAAGGCCCCCCTCAAGCACGGGGAGACAAGCCCGGGACCACCTGGCGCAATGCCACTTCTTCTCCAAGGGTCTCGACCCCCAGAGGAAGGCATTGAATGTCAGCTCAAGCTTATCCATGACAGCCAGAGGTGGCTGAACCACCTGAAACAGATAAATCGGCATGGAGAGGAGCACACTGCGTATCAGGGTCATGCGGCTACCCGGAGAGAGGGTCCGAATCTCCCAACCCTCCAACTTCCTACGAACAGACTGTAGGAGGGGCTCGAAAAGGGAGCATGTGCGATTACCCCGATAAAGGGGAACTCCGAGGTACTTGAGGGGCAGATGACCCTCGGCGAACCCGGTGATGCGCAAAAGCCGGGAGCGGAGGCGCCCAGAGCACCTCGGAGGCAAAATCAAAGAACTCTTGGCAGCATTCACACGCTGCCCCGAACAATTTTCATAGTGATGTAGAAATTCAACAAGGCGCTGCATACCACGAGACCCACCACTAGCAAAAATAATGACATCATCAGCATAAGCCAGGTGGGAGATCAAAATATCACAATCAGAACGGTACCTGAGCGCAGTATGCTACAGGTAGAGGCGGTCAAGGCCACGAGAAAGATACTCCGCCCCCAAAAATGAAGAGAATAGGAGACAATGGATCGCCCTGTCGGAGGCCTCTGGTGGAAGCAAAAAACCCCGATAGAGAACCATTGATGTTCACGGAGAAATGACAATGGAAAATACAGGCCGAGACCAAAGCCACAACACGCTCTGAAAAACCAAAATGTCTCAAAACGTCAAATAGGAACTGCCTTTGGAGCCTATCATAGGCTTTGGCCATATCCAACTTCAAGATGACATTACCACCACGAGTGGAGAGAGTAATGCTGTGAGTGAGCTCCTGGGCAAGAAGAATATTATCCGAGATCATCCGACCCGGAACGAAGCCACTCTGATTCGGGGAAACAAGTCTCTCCACCACATCCCTCAACCGAGAGTACAACAACTTCGAGATGATTTTGTTCGTGACATTGCACAGACTGATGGGACGGAATTCCGACCAGGTGCGTGCACCCTTGACTTTGGGAATTAGAGTGATCGTGGTGGCGGTAAAACCCTGAGGCATAGGAGATCCCTGGAAAAAATCAAGTACAGCACCAAAAACATCCTGATGGACAATCTCCCAGCAATGCTGAAAGAACGCCGAAGAGAAGCCATCAGGGCCAGCAACACTATCAGGCTGAATGGAGAAGACGGTCGCGCGCACCTCCTCCAAAGAGTGAATCGCAGCAAAACCATCATTCTCCACGGCAGAGATAACCGAGGGAAAACCCGAAAAATCAGGGCAATCGAGCGCAGAGGGCTCCCCGGTAAGTAGATCCTGGAAAAACAAGGCTCCCGACTGCTGGATCAAATCCTGAGACGTCAGGCAGACCCCATTCTCCCATATGCGGAAAATTTTATTCGCGACACGTTTTTTTACTCACCATGTTATGGAAGAGTCTGGTGTTCCGGTCATCATCCTCAAGCCAATGGCAAGCCGCTTTCTGTTTCCAAAAATCCGCCTCCATGCCGGTGATACGAGCCAGATCCTCGTTGCGATCGAACAGCAAAGTCCAATTCGCATCAGAAGGGTTGGCCTCACAGACAGGCTCGGCTGAACGAACAGCCCTCTCAGCCTCAGTGAGTCTATCAAAGATGTTACCAAAAACATCCCGATTCCACCACCGGAGGTGATGCTTGAGACGCTTCATCTTGGAAAAAAGCCGAGGCATGCCGCTCAGACTGAAAGGCAGATTCCAATTAAGCCTCACAGTCTGCAAAAAACCATGGTGCCTAACCCACATACGCTGGAAGCGAAACGAGCTCGGCCCACGGGCAAAAATAGGAGCGGTGACCAAAAGCGGACAGTGATCCGAGACAGTACGAGCGAGATGTTCAACCCGAATCGAGCTGAAATGATCTCCCCAATCAACAGAAACCAAGACCATGTCCAACCGCTTCCAAATGGTCTTATTCGTCCAGGTGAACGAAGACCCCTCAAAACCAGCATCGATCAGGCCAGAATCAAGAATAAAAGTGTTGAACTCCTCCATGGATAGCAACCTACCACCACGGGAGCCCAAGCACTCAGACGCATCCTGACGACATTAAAGTCGCCCCCAACCAGCCAGGGACCCAAAACAGGCTTAACCAAAAGCAAAGAAGCCCAAAGATCCCTACGCTGAACATAATCACATCTAGCATAGACAAAAGAACAAAATATCTCCGTCGGCAAGAAAGAGGCAGAGACTCTGATGTGAAGGAACTGAGTATGATAAAAAACACACTCAGCCCTCACATCAGCAGCAAAAAATACCCAGATATGACCGGAGAGATTAGAGATGACTCCAGAAAACCCCAAATGGCGAGTCATGAATCACGGATCCAGATCAATCATGGGCTCCAAAACAGCCAAAACCTTAATCTGTTTCTCCTTCACAAAGGCATGAAGCCTCTGCTGGGACTCCAAACCTCGACGTCCCCAAATATTCCAGATTAAGCAATTCATGGGGAACGGGTGGAAGAAGGAACCGATCGCTTTTTGCGCGATCGCCGAGGGTTAGGGGTTTAGGGTTTAGGGTTAGGGGTTTAGGTTTAGGGTCTAGGGTTTAGGGTCTGGGGTCTAGGGTTTGGGGGTGTCGGGTTTGGGGTTCGAGGTTCGGGTTTAGGGTTAATTAGGGTTTAGGGTTTTTTTTTCCCGGAAAACACCGCCGGATGCGGGGGGGTTAGGCAGACCCCTACCTGTATATATCCACAAAATAAAAAGTAACAGCAGAAAGAAACCTAAAAGAGGAGGGGGACTATACCAAGACCTCCTCAAAAAGGCTAAAGCAGTAGAAACATAAAGACAAAGTAGCCTAGGGACATAAATACATAAGCACAAATAACCCTAGAGTACGACAAAAAGTGTGCCAGAAACTAATCAAATACGAGCAGCGCTAAGAGTCAACACGCCGAAGAAGACCAAATGATAACTGGGAGATGAGTGCGGAATCCATGAAGAAACTCTCATATCTGGTCCATCACCCTGAAGAATCCAATCTGTCAAAACGACTCTAATCTGAAACCGGGTAACTGTATGAATCCCAGCAGTCAAAATAAGATATGGACAGGAAATCACTGTACGATGACGTTAAAAGGGTAAAATGAAGATCGCAATCCAGCCAGAACAAAAAAGGTCCAGCATCTGAAGTATAAATCTGACGAAGGTATCATAACAATGAAGAGGATCGTTCGGAAATAATCCCTGGAACCACCACGACATCCAGTAAACTCCTGTAAAATAACTGATACGGCGGGCAAGGAGAACCAGCAGTAAACGCCCGCCAGGGACCAGAAGTGGACCAAAGAGAGGCCCAAACAGAAATAGCGCTCCAGGGAATATGAGAGGGCCAAAGAAAAGCACCAAGAGGGTAAGTGCAAGAGCCCACCCAATCCCGAGAAGACCAAACATGTAGTGTGCGAGTGTCTGGGCCCACTCACACCAGACTGGCAAAACGGGGGAAAGAGAAACCCCCAACAGAACAGTACCTGCAAAGAGAAAATATACATATACATATAGATATACCGAAGAAATGGATCCAAGTGAAGGAATGGGCTGCAAAAAGCTAAGAACATCTATATCTCAGGTAGGGGAGTCCGGAGGTATCCGAACGTGCAAGTATGGAAATGTGCCTAGGGAGAGAGGGACCTAACTCTAAGGTAAAGTGCCTAAGCGTATAGGCCCTTGACGCCAATGCATCTGCCACCGAATTACCCTCCCGGAATATATGCGAAATATGAACAGACCGCCCCCTCAAAAAGACCAGAATCCTGGATACAATGTGATCAAGACCCCAGCAACATCGACGGGAACGAATGAGCTGAATAGAAGTGAGAGAATCAAGCTCGATCCAAAGAGGGAAAAAAGAATGATCAGAACAAAGGAGAAGACCCCTCCAAACCGCCCAAAGCTCAGCCCGGAGAGAAGACCCAGCTCCGATGAACTCGCTGAATGAGAGCACAACCCTCCCGGAATCATCCCGAACAACGCCACCAGCAGAGGAGTCCCCAGATATACCACGCGAGCTCCCATCCACATTAAGCTTGAAACACCCGGACGGCGGCTGCAGCCAGCGAACAATCGTCGTCCTATGTAATCGGTGGAGAGCAACCAGAATACCCATCGATCTCGCCACATGAAACACACCCAGCCAATGTCTGGGCTTGACACTACGCGCAGAGTGGGCGAGACGCAGGTAAGACAAAATCTGAAACTTCACCGTCTCCCCAGAGATGGGAAGATGACGGTGCTTAGCATCATTCCGCGCAGTCCAGAGGAACCACATGACGATGCAGGGGAGAAACTCCCGCACATGGCCCCCCCGGGACCAGACCAAATCTCTCTTCCACGCACTGAGGATCAAACTCAAATCCTCAGTGTCGGGAATACGAACCCGAAACACGACGCCAAAGAAGTGCCAGAAAGACCGAGCAACCGGGCTGCGAATGAATATGTATGTGAATGTCTCAACCATATCACAACACTGTAATCTCGAGGCTAACGCAAAACCCCGGCGCTGGAGCACCTCATCAACTGGGAGCCACTGATGCCAGAATCTCCAAAGGAAGAACGACATAGTAGGCCTCAACCAACTCCCCTAACACGGGCGGAATATATCAGAAGATGGAGCACGCTGACGGATCAGCTCCCAAGCAGATCTCACAGAGAAAGCACCATCGGAGCTATAGATCCATCGAGCCAGATCAGAGTCACCCGAAAGAATAGGAATCAAAACAATCTCCTCGGCAACCGAAGGAGCAACAACCGCACAAAGGCGATCAAAATCCCAGGACCCCTCAGAAAGAAAATGAGAGACCCGAACATCACGGCCCCCGCGGACCACACACCGGGAGGACAAAGGAACGTCCCCAAACCAAGTGTCATCCCAAAAGGAAACATCTCCGAGACCAACTCGCCAGCGGATTCCAGGCTCCGCGCGAGGGCGGATCCTGAGGAGACGACGCCAAATGGGGGAAATAGAAGCACGGGCGGGGACACAGGCAAGAGCATCCAGCCGGCAATACTTCCGGAAAAGGAATCTAGCCCATAGAGAGGAGCCCTGCCGAAATCTGAACCATAATTTTATAGAGAAACATTCCACGAGATTTTTCAATCTGCGGAATCCAAGGCCCCCCTCAAGCACGGGAAGGCAAGCCCGGGACCACCGGGCCCAGTGCCACTTCCTTTCCAAGGGTCTCGACCCTCAGAGGAAGGCATTAAAGACCCGCTCAAGCTTCTCCATGACAGCCAGAGGTGGCTGAACCACCTGAAACAGATAAATCGGCATAGAGAGGAGCACGCTACGAATGAGGGTCATACAGCTACCCGGGGAGACGGTCCGAATCTCCCAACCCTATAACTTCCTACGAACAGACTGTAGAAGGGGCTCAAAAAAGGAGCACGTGCGATTACCCCGATAGAGGGGAACTCCGAGGTACTTGAGGGGCAGATGACCCTCGGCGAACCCGGTGATGCGCAAAAGCCAGGAGCGGAGGCGCGCAGAGCACCTCGGAGGCAAAATCAAAGAGCTCATGGCAGCATTCACACGCTGCCCCGAACAGTTCTCGTAATGATGCAGAAAATCAACAAGGCGCTGCATACCACGAGACCCACCACTGGCAAAAATAAAGACATCATTAGCGTAAGCCAAATGGGAAATCAAAATATCACAATCAGACCGATACCTAATCGCAGGATGCTGCAGGTAGAGACGGTCAAGGCCGCGAGAAAGATACTCCGCCCCCAAAATGAAGAGAAGGGGAGACAATGGATCGCCCTGCCGGAGGCCTCTGGTGGAACCAAAAAACCCCGATAGGGAACCATTGATGTTCACAGAGAAATGACAATGGGAAATGCAGGCCGAGACCAAAGCCACAACACGCTCAGAAAAACCAAAATGTCTCAAAACATCAAAAAGGAAACGCCACTGGATCCTATCATAGGCCTTGGCCATATCCAACTTCAAGATGACATTGCCACCACGAGTGGGGAGAGTAATGCTGTGAGTGAGCTCCTGGGCAAGGAGAATATTATCAGAGATCATCCGACCCGGAACGAAGACACTCTGATTCGGGGAAACAAGTCTCTCCACCACATCCCTCAAACGAGAGTACAAAAGCTTCGAGATGATTTTGTTCGTGACATTGCACAGACTGATCGGACGGAAGTCCGACCAAGCACGTGCACCCTCGACTTTGGGAATCAGAGTGATCGTGGTGGCGGTAAAGCCTTGAGGCATAGGAGAACCACGGAAAAAATCAAGAACAGCACCAAAAACATCCTAATGGACAATATCCCAGCAATGCTGGAAGAACGCCGAAGAGAATCCATCAGGGCCAGCAACGCTATCAGGGTGAATGGAGAAGACGGTCGCGCGGACCTCCTCCAAAGAGGGAATCGCAGCAATACCATCATTATCCATGACACAGATTACCGAGGGAAAACCCAAAAAATCAAGGCAATCGAGCGCAGAGGGCTCCCCGGTAAGAAGATCCTGGAAAAACAAGGCTCATGACTGCTGAATCAAATCCTGAGACGTCAGGCAGACCCTATTCTCCCATATGCGGAAAATTTTGTTTGTCACGCGCTTTTTCCTCACCATATTATGGAAGAGTCAGGTGTTCCGCTCACCATCCTCAAGCCAATGGCAAGCCGCTTTCTGTTTCCAAAAATCCGCCTCCATGGCGGTGATACGAGCCAGATCCTCATTGCAAACGGACAGAGAAGTCCAATTCGCGTCAGAAGGGTCGGCCTCACATACATCCTCAGCTGAACGAACAGCCCTCTCAGCCTCAGTGAGTCTATCAAAGATGTTACCAAAAACATCCCGATTCCACCACCGGAGGTGATGCTTGAGACACTTCATCTTGGCAAAAAGCCAAGGCATGCCGCTCAGACTGCAAGGGAGATTCCAATTAAGCCTCACATTCTGCAAAAAACCATGGTGCCTAACCCACATACGCTGGAAGCGAAACGAGCTCGGCCCACGGGCAAAAACAGGAGCGGTAACCAAAAGCGGACAGTGATCCGAGACAGTACGAGCGAGATGTTCAACCCGAATCGGGCTGAAATGATCTCCCCAATCAACAGAAACCAAGACCCTGTCCAACCGCTTCCAAATGGTCTTATTCGTCCAAGTGAACGAAGACCCCTCAAAACCAGCATCGATCAGGCCGGAATCAAGAATAAAAGTGTTGAACTCCTCCATGGGTAGCAACCTACCACCACGGGAGCCCAAGCACTCAGACGCGTCCCTGACGACATTAAAATCGCCCCCAACTAGCCAGGGACCCAAAACAGGCTTAACCAAAAGCAAAGAAGCCCAAAGATCCCTACGCTGAACATAATCACATCTAGCATAGACAAAAGAACAAAATATCTCTGTCGGCAAGAAAGAGGCAGAGACTCTGATGTGAAGGAACTGAGCATGATAAAAAACACACTCCGCCCTCACATCAGCAGCAAAAAGACCCAGATATGACCGGAGAGATTAGAGATGACTCCAGAAAACCCCAAACGGCGAGTCAGGAATCTTGGATCCAGATCAATCATGGGCTCCAAAACAGCCAAAACCTTAATCTGTTTCTCCTTCACAAAGGCATGAAGCCTCTGCTGGGACTCCGAACCTCGAAGTCCCCAGATATTCCAGATTAAACAACTCATGGGGAACGGGTGGAAGAAGGATCCAATCGCTTTTTACGCGATCGCCAACCATCATCCTGAGGTCTTTTTCTGGGATTGGACATGTCAGTGTCCATAATACTACACTCAGACCCACAGCTAACCCCGGACACAGAATGTCGATCAAAATCCTGATCAGGATCGTCAGCCGACATGTGACTAGGAATCATCTCAAGAATAGGGGGTCCCTGTCGAGCAATCAACTCGTCCAGCATAGAAGTGGCATCAGCAGGGGATGCAGGAAAGGATGGGATCGAGTGACTGCTATGATTTTCAATACAAACCTACGGGGTGACAAACACAGTCACCACATCCGGGCGTGGAGATCCAAGGTCAACCACGCAATCCACAAAAGGAACACTCTCATCGTCCTCAGCCACCGTGACCTCAGGGCGGTCAGAAATAGGGGCCTCCTGATGAGAACTCAAACCGACAGAGGGATCAGAAACACCTAATCCAAGCTCCTCAGAGCCAACCTCTGTCTCCTGCAAATGGGAAAGAACTCCAAAAGAGTTCGAAGCAAGAGGATCATCCCTCGGGAGAGCCTGACGAGCAGGCCTCCGTCGTTGTCTACGTCGGGGACCATGGCCATTGACATGAAGCAGGGGCTGTGGTCCCGGGACAATGACAGGAACAGCACCCTGAGGAGGTGCTGGAACAGGAGGGGCCTCTGGCTGAGGAGGGTCTCGATCAGCAGGCTTGGATCGAGCAGGTTTAGGATTTTTCCCATGAGAATAGCAAACTTCTGTCGAATGACCCAACATTTTGCAATCCAAGCAATACCCAGGGATTTTCTCATAGACAACATCAATCTCCTGAGTATGATCACCCCAACCCACCCAAATTTGCTGAAGGGGTGGTTCCAACACATTCAGCTCCACACAGACACGAGCAAAAGCACTCCGAGAGGAGTCAGCAGTAAAGTCATCCATTTTCACCGGGTTGCCCAAAATCTTGGCAAGGGAAAAAAGACTTTTCTTATTAAACAGGTGAATGGGCAAACCCGGGAGACGCACCCAAACAGGGGCGATGGTAGATTCTTCTTGAAGATTGAATTCCGGGGTCTATTTGGAGAAACGGATCCCGAGAGGGCCCACCATCATCTGCCCACGCGTGCAAAAGAACGCATAATCCTCTTCACAATGAAGTGAAAGGATCAGAAAACCCCGAGGCAAGAACCTCAAATCAAAAGATCGCTTCAATCCCAAACGAGCAAAAGCCGAAGAAATTCCCGAGTTTGGGACTAAGGATCTATTACCAGAAATCTTCCCAACTAAGGAAAACTTAAAAGGCTCGGTCAGGGAAGACATTACCTCATCCGGGAAATTAATACCCGGTTTCCCATTCTTAAGAGTCTGTGGGGGCATTTCTTCCATAGCATTCACGACATCTCCAAAGCCATTCTTCCCCGAGCGAGGGGAAGTAGGAGCCAGAGCATCCCTAAATGACACCGGAAACGTCTTTGACGCACGAGAATCAGATTTAGAAGCCATACCCGAGTTGTTGACTGTTGAGTTGACCCGACCGAGTTGACCACCGGAGATGTACCCAAGATCGGCGACGACGAGGAGAACACAGAATCGGTCTTCAATCCACTAGAACCGGGCATCAGAGGGGCCGATTGCATCAAAGAATGTGAATAAATTCGATTTTGCCCTAGAATTTGGGGATTTCCGACCGGTGGCCGGAAACCAGAAATTGATGGAGGCAAAATCCTACCCATGACTGGACGATGAAGTTGGCCAGAGGAATTGAAGAAACTCGCCGGGATGGCGCCGGAATTTGAAGATGAAAAGGACGTGAACGGCGCCGCAGAATCAGAAAACGTAGATCTGAAATTCACGCCGGAGAAGAACACCATTGGGCCCGATTCCGGTGTCAATAGCTTTGTCTCAGAGTGGGCATTCAAGATCGGGAGCCCTTTTGCACAAACGTGGTCGGAATCAGCCGGAATCGGCGAAAAACCAGTCGCCTGCGCGGTGAACAGTACTGCCGAGGCTTCAGTCGGAAACTGCGACGGAACGGCGGGGTTATCTGGTCGCGCAGGTATGGGGAAATGACGGGGAGGTCGAGGCGAGTCTAATGGGTGGTCGCCGGCACCAAGAGGAGCGACGGTGACCGGCGGCGAAGATGTTGAGAAACGGCCGGAATTTCAGTCGCGAAAATGGCGGGGCAATGGGGCATGGAATGGTCTGATTTTTTGGTATGTTGGTCGCCGTGATGAGGCTGTTCAGATGGGGTGGTTGGCCGGCTAGGATCCGGCGGCAGCGGCATGGTGGGGCTAGGGCGTGAAGAGTGACAATTTTAGTGTGTTTTTTCGCACCTTGACTGTGTGTTTTTTTCAGAGAAAATTTTTTGGGGGCAAATGGTAGGGTTTAGGGTTTGGGAATTCGGGTTTCGGGTTTAGGGTTTAGGGTTTTTTTTTTTTTGGGTCTAGGGTTTGGGGTCTAGGAGTTAGGGTTTTTTTTTTTTTTAACACCGCTGGAAGCGGGGGGGTTAGGCAGACCCCTACCTGTATATATCCACAAAATAAAACATTACAATAATAAAATCCTAAATGAAGAGGGGGATTAGACCAAGACCTCTCCAAAAGGCGACTTAACAGAATACAACAATAGAACCTAGGGTAGCAAGAAATCATCCAGAGCTGCCATAACACTCATCAATAGCACATAAAAGAATAAAGCTGGCGAACAAGGAGAAGCCTGCAGATAGCGCCCGCCAGATAGCAGTAATGATATAGAGAAAATCACCAACAGAGAAGGTGCTGGAGAACTCTCAGACTAAAGAAACAAACCATGGAGATAGCAAGTGTCAGAACCCACTCTCACAGAACATACAACTGATCCATCTCTACATCCAAAGTAGCTCTCGCTGAGCTGGTACTGTAGAACCTCTGAGAAACCCAGGAGATGGTAGAAATAACACTAGAGCAAGTAGACAACGCCCCAAGTAGTAAAATCGATAGTAACCTCAAGTCCAATAAATGACTCACCAGCTGGGGCTAGAAGAGAGCGACCCAAGCATCAAAGATAAAGCGGGTGTAGAAGCCCATCCAAAGAAGCGACACACCTGTAAAAAGCCTAAGGACACGAAACACACACAAAAAATGCACACACCCAGAAAACCTCAATACACGCACACGAACAACCTCACACACAGACACACCCACACACACACGCACACACACAATTTTTTTTTTTCGTTTTTTTTTCTTTTTCGTTTTTTTTTTCGTTTTTTTTTTTACAAGGCCTCGAACGAACACTAGTAACATCTGGCTCTGAGGTAAGGAAGCCCAGAGAGATCAGATCGGGCAAGGGTGGAAACATGGGTGGGGAGGGAGGATCCTAGAACTGAGGTATACCGCCTGAGCGTATAAGCCTCCAATGCCAACGCATCCGCCACCGAGTTCCCCTCACGGAATATATGGGAAATATGAACCTGACGCCCCCTCAAAAGACAAACAATCCTGATAACAATGTGATCCACAGGCCAACTACACCTCCTAGATCTGAGAGTCTGAATAGAAATCTGTGAGTCGGTCTCAATCCAAAGAGGGAAAAGGCTGAAATCAGTACAGGTAAGGAGACCCCTCCACACGGCCCACAACTCTGCTCTGACATTGGTCCCGACACCAATGAACTCACTGAAGGAAAGGATGATCCTGCCTGACGAGTCTCGAACAATGCCACCTGCTGAAGAGTCACCGGGGTTGCCCCGAGAGCTACCATCCACATTCAATTTGAAACAACCCGCAGGGGGACGAAGCCATCTGACAATCATCATTTTGCGGGTTCTTAGGTGACGAACCGAAATACCCATGAGACTGGCAGCATGGGAGAAGCCCAGCCAATGGCTAGACTTGATGATATGGGCAGAATAAGCCAGTCTGAGGTCAGACGTGATCTGGGATATGACAGTCTCAGCAGAGATATGCAACTGTCTATGCTTGGCATCATTTCTAGCAATCCAAAGGAACCACAAAACGATGAAGGGGAGGAACTCTTTCACATGACCATCAGGTGACCAGTTTAGGTTCTTCTTCCAAGCACTGAGAAACATACTGAAATCAAGGGTTCGAGGAATACGAACCCTGAAGATGGCCCCAAAGAAATGCCACACAGAACGGGCAATCGGGCCATCAAGGAATAAATGGGAGAACGTCTCTGCCATGTCACAACAATGACACCGAGACACCAGAGTAATCCCGCGCTGCTGAAGCACCTCATCAACAGGAAGCCACTTATGCCAAAATCTCCATAGGAAGAAGGACATAGTGGGCCTTATCCAGCTACCCCAACAGGGGGTGAGAATAGCCTGAATGGGAGCTCTCGCACGCACGGACTCCCATGCAGAGCGGAAAGAAAATACACCATCAGGGCTCAGAATCCAGCGAGCAACATCTGGAGCTCCACAAGCAATAGGGATCAGAGTAATATCCTCTGCAAGAACTGGACCGACAACAAATGAGAGCCTATCGAAGTCCCACCCGTCATCCAAAAAGAAGCAAGAGATACGAATGCCACGGTCACCACGGACCTGACGCAGAGTGGATAGGGGGGCATCGTCGAACCAGGTATCATCCCAAAAGGATAAGTCCCTGGTGCCGACCCGCCAACGGATGCCAGACTCTGCTCTAGGACGAATATGGATCATCCTGCGCCAGGTAGGAGAAATGTGCCCCCGAATGGGGACATAAGACGGATGCTCAGCCCTACAATACTTATTCAGGAGGAATTTCGCCCAGAGGGAAATGCCCTGCCTGAATCTGAACCATAACTTGATCAAAAAACCATCAACCAAGTCCTTCAACTTGCGGAACCCGAGACCCCCTTCAAAGACAGGGAGACAAGCACGAGACCATCTGGCCCAATGCCACTTCTTCTGAAGGGGTCAAGACCCCCATAAGAAACCATTGAAAATCAGCTCAAGTCTCTCGATGACCGCCAAAGGAGGCTGGATCACCTGTAAGAGATAGATGGGGAGGGAAAGGAGCACACTGCGAATGAGAGTCATACGACTCCCAGGAGACAAGGTGCGGGAGTCCCAACCTTCTAATTTCTTCCTAACGGCTTTAAGAATGGTCTCAAAGAGAGAACACTTGCGATTCCCTCGGAAAAGAGGGACTCCAAGGTAAATGATGGGAAGCTGCCCCTCTCTGAATCCAGTCAAACGAAGAAGTCGAAGCCGAGAACTCGCAGGGCAGCTAGGAGGAAGGAAGATAGCGCTCTTGGAGACATTGACCATCTGGCCCGAAAAATTGGCATAATGCCCAAGAAAATCCATAATACGCCGAATGCCATGGGTCCCACCATTAGCAAAAATAATGATATCATCAGCATAGGCTAAGTGGAAAACCAGTGTGCCACACCCCGATCGAAAACGAGTATCCGGAAATAGCAGAGAAATGCGGTTCAGCCCCTGGGAAAGATACTCCGCCCCCAGAATGAAGAGGAGCGGAGAGATGGGGTCTCCTTGACGGAGACCTCTAGAGGAACTGAAGAATCCGACGAGATTGCCATTGATATTCAAAGAGAACTTGCAATGAGAAATGCAAGCCGATACCATGGCAACAACTGTATCCGAAAATCCAAGCTTATTGAGAATCTGGAGGAGAAAAGGCCATTGGACCCTGTCGTAGGCCTTAGCCATATCCAACTTGATGATGACATTACCCCCGCGAGAGGGAAGATTGAAACTATGAATGAGTTCCTGGGCAAGAAGGATGTTATCAGATATAAGTCTGCCAGGAACGAAACCACTCTGATTCATAGAAATGATCTTCTCGACAACCTTGCTCATACGCGAATAGAGCAACTTCGAGATGATCTTGTTCGTGACATTACAGAGGCTTATAGGACGAAAGTCAGTCCAAGACTGAGCTCCCTCAGCTTTCGGAATCAGAGTGATGGTGGTGGCAGTGAAACCATGGGGCATCAGGGACCCATGAAAGAAATCCAACACCGCATCGAGAACATCATGCTGGATAATGTCCCAATAGTGCTGGAAAAAAGCCGAGGAGAAACCATCGGGCCACGCAACACTATCCCTATGGATGGAGAAGACGACAACACGAACCTCTTCCAAAGAAGGGTCTGCAGTAAGATGGCGGTTCTCTGAGTCAGAGATCAGAGGGATGAAATCAGAAAAATCAGGGCAACTCAGAACAGAAGGTTCCCCATTAAGCAAGTTCTGAAAGAAGGCGGTACCAGAGCTTTGGATGAGCTCAGGGGATGTCAGACACACCCCATCCTCCCAAATACGGAAGATCTTATTAACCACACGTCTCTTCTTGACCATGTTGTGGAAGAGTTTGGTGTTTTTCTCACCATCCTCTAACCATTTGCAGGCAGATTTTTGTTTCCAAAATTCCGCCTCCATGGTAGTGACCTTCGCAAGATCTTCATTACACTTGGACAAGTGAGTCCAGTGTAAATCAGAAGGGTCAGTCTCACAAGCACCTTCCGCTATTTTCACAGCAGATTCGGCAGCAGAGATTTTATCAAAAATGTTGCCAAAGACATCCTGATTCCACCACTTGAGGTGACTCTTGAGGCGCTTGAGCTTGACAAAGAGCCGAGTCATACCCGTAAGATGACAAGGATTATACCAGTTCAAGCGCACCGTCTGAAGAAAATTGTGGTGTCTCGTCCACATGCTTTGGAACCGAAAAGAACACGGCCCACGAGCACTGATGGGAGTGGAGATAAGGAGGGGGGAATGATCCGATACAGTACGAGGAAGATGCTGAACACGGATAGAATGGAAAAAATCACACCAGTCAGTCGAAACGAAGACTCTATCCAGACGCTTCCAGATGGTTTTGTTCGTCCAAGTGAAGGACGACCCTTCAAACCCAGCATCAACTAAACCAGACTCAAGAATGAACGCATTAAATTCGTCCATGGGAAGGTGCCGCCCCCCAGAAGAACCAAGACACTCACTAGCATCACGAACGATATTGAAGTCCCCCCCAACAAGCCAAGGACCCATGTCAGGTTTGATCTGAAGCAACGAAGCCCAAAGATCGCGCCTTTCAGTGTAATCGCACTTGGCATACACAAAAGAGCAAAGGACAGAAGAATGGAGAAAAGAAGCAGAGACGCGGACGTGTAAAAGCTGAGCATGGTCAAGGACACACTCAACCTGAACATCCTCAGAAGAGAAGACCCAGATGTGACCCGAAAAATTAGAAATGACACTACGAAATCCCAACCTACGAGTAATGAAACGCTGATCAAGCGGGATCATTGGCTCCAAGATAGCTAGGACTTTGACACGGTGCGTCTTAACATAGGCATGGAGCCTTTGTTGGGAGATCGGGTTCCCAAGACCCCTGACATTCCAAATGATGCAATTCATGGGGAACGGCCACGAGAAGGGTGCCGTTTCTTGGCTGCAGTATCAGAGACCCGGGGCAAAGAACGTTTTTTGCTGGGGTCAGTCATGTCGGAATCCCTATCAAGATCTACAGAATCCCTACCATCACAAGATGCAGATCCGCGGGGTGAAAGAATGTCAAGAACCCGCTCTGACTCACAAACCAAGAGACTAACCTCAGAAGAGACTAATCCTTGCTGGGCAACTAAGTTCTCAAGAAGATGGGAGGAAACATCATCCTATATGTAGGGACTAGAAGGGATTGAATGGCTGCTATGGTTTTCCATACAAAGAGGAATGTGATCCACTCCCAAAGGAGCACCAACCTGCGGGGAACCAAGGTCCTCAGCACAGTCAGTAAAAAGAACGTCATCCTCCTCCTCCGCCTCCTTGGCCCATGGCTGAGCTAGAGGGGCACATTTAAACGAGAGGGATGACTGGACGGTGCTAGGAAGCGAAGTTTCACTGAAAGCATGGTGAGGGATGACACAGGGGGTCGAAGTGGAAGCTGGGGTCTTCTCAGAACATTGTTGAGCTACCACCTGATGAGACTGAACAAGTGGGGGGAAATCTAGAGAATCACCTTCATCCAAGTTCCTAAGAACCTCGAAGGCATTTTCTTTGGCAGGGGTTTGAATGTAAGGGGTATGCTGAGCAGATCTTCTGTTACGACGACGGGGTCATCTGACAGCATGAACTGTCGGAGCCTGAGGCTTCAAAGGAGGGAGAAGATTGGTAGGCAGAATATCATCCTTCTGACAGGGAACCTCAGAGGGAAGAGAAGAGGAAGGTTGAGTTCCGGGTTGGGGTCCCCGAGAATCTTGAGTAGGCCGAAAGGCCGAAGCAGTGGATCTTGTGGTACGAGCCAGCCTAGGATTTTTGCCATGAGAATAGAAAACAGAAGTAGAATGCCCCAGCATCTTACAGTCAGTGCAGTAATCTGGAATCTTTTCATACACAACATCTATGTCTAGAGTATGTTTTCCCCAACCCGCCCAGAGCTGCTTGATTGGAGGATCCAAAACGTTAATTTCAACGCAAACCCGAGCAAAAGCACCTCGGGAAACATCGGCAGTGAAATCGTCGATTTTAACTGGGTTCCCTAGAATTTTTGCTAACGCAAATAAACTAGTCTTGTCGTATAGGTGAAGGGGGAGTTCAGGGAAGCGGACCCAGACTGGAGCAATGGAAGATTCCGCTTGGAATTGGAATTCAAGAGTCCATTTGGAGAATCGAACACTTAGAGGACCAAAATGCATAGATCCACGCGACCATAAACGCGCATAATCTTCCTCACATGAAAGAATAATGACAAGGAAGCCACGAGGAAGGAATTTTAAATCATAAGGTCTCGAGAAGGCGGTTGCAGCCAAGTACGCAGAAATAGATGAGTTGGGGACAAGCGACCGATTCCCATTAATTTTACCAACAAGGGCAAACTTGTAGGGAGCAGCCAGGGAAGAAATAACTGAATCGGGAAACCGAATCCCTGGTTTCCCGTCGACATAAGTCGGTGCTGATATCTCAGACATACCATGACGAACATCATTAAAACTTTTTTTAATAGAGCGGGGCGAGGGAGGTGTTAAAGCATCCTTAAAAGAAACAGTAGGAGTAGTAAAAATACCTGTTTTGCCGGTAGAAATCGCACGAGAAGCCAATTAGGTAGGCTGCCGGTTTGACTCGGTAACTCGGCCGAGTTGACTCGGCGGCGACCGGTCGGAGCTGAAGCGTGGGCCGGAGAAGGTGGTGGGAGATCGGAACCGGTGGTGAAACGGAAAGAACCGGTCGGAAAGTGGCCGAAATCAACGGAAAAATCGCTCAAAATCGGTTGATCCACTTGAATTTGGGCGTTTTCGTTTGGCACCGATTTTGATGAAATTGAAGTTATAGGAATATTACCCATGACATGTAGATCACACTGAGAAGAGGAATTGAATTTTGGAGCAACGAAGCCGCCGCAATTTAAAATATTCTCCGGCGGCGCTAGGGTTTGAGAGAGTCGATCGGTAGATCTGAAATTCCGGCTCCCTCCGGTAACAGCTGGTGACGGGGGATGGACCAATAGAAGCGTCTCTTCATGGGCATTCCAGATCGGGTCCTGGATCGGAGAAACAACTTCGGCGCCGACCGGAATCGACAAAAACGTAGATGGTGATCGCGTGAACAGTGCCGTCGGAACTTTGACCGTGCAATTGGGGGAGCACACGAACTCCGATTGGTCTGATATTTGGACTGTAGGTGCGTCTTGAAGAGGCGATTCGATTGATATATTTTGCGACCGAAACGGAGTAGAACTCGCCGGAATCGAAATTTTGGACGGAAATTTCGTATCTTTGACCGTCGATTTGGAGGGGCAACTGACCTCCAATGAAGCTGATTTTTTGATATGATGCTCGCCTTGAGAAGGCGATTCAGGTGGTCCGGTGAACCGGCCAAGAACCGGCTCCGGCATGGGGGGCGAAATTTTGGAGAATTTTTGGCTTTTTTTATGACACTATTCAGTTGAGAGAAAATTTTTTGGGGCAGAATGGGTTTTTGTCTAGGGGTTAGGGTTTAGGGTTTAGGGTTTCGGGGTTCGGGGTTCGAGGTTTAGGGTTTAGGGTTTTGGGGTTTGGGGGTTTAGGGTTTGGGGGTTGGGGTTGGGGTTCGGGTTTAGGGTTTAGGGTTTGGGGTTTCGGGTTTGGGGTTTCGGGTTTCGGGGTTTGGGGTTGGGGGTTTGGGGTTCGGGTTTCGGGGTTTGGGGTTGGGGTTTCGGGATTGGGGTTTAGGGTTTGGGGTTGGGGTTTCGGGTTTCGGGTTTAGGGTTTCGGGTCTAAAGTCTAGGGTTTAGGGTTTTTTTTTTTTTAAAAATAAAACAGTACAATAATAAAATCCTAAATGAAGAGGGGGACTAGACCAAGACCTCTCCAAAAGGCGACTTAACAGAATACAACAATAAAACCTAGGGTAGCAAGTACATCAGCAAAAAACTAAACCCTAGGAAAAGCGCATAATTAACTAAACAACATAGAAACAGTAAACCATGAAATGAATGTAGCTCGGGGACAGAGAAACCACTGAAATAAATCATCCAGAGCTGCCATAACACTCATCAATAGCACAAAAAAGGAAAAAAACTGGCGAACAAGGAGAAGCCTGCAGATAGCGCCCGCCAGAGAGCAGAAATGATATAGAGAAAATCACCAACAGCGAAGGTGCTAGAGAACTCTCAGACTAAAGAAACAAACCATGGAGATAGCAAGTGTCAGAACCCACTCTCACAGAACATACAACTGATCCATCTCCACATCCAAATTAGCTCTCGCTGAGCTGGTACGGTAGAACCTCTGAGAAGCCCAGGAGATGGTAGAAACAACACTGGAGCAAGTAGACAACGCCCCAAGTAGTAAAATCGATAGTAACCTCAACTCCAATAAATGACTCACCAGCTGGGGCTAGAAGAGAGCGAGCCAAGCATCGGAGATAAAGCGGGTGTAGAAGCCCATCCAAAGAAGCGACACACCTGTAAAAAGTCTAAAGACACGAAACACACACAAAAAAAAATGCACACACCCAGAAAACCTCAATAAACGCACACGAACAACCTCACACACAGACACACCCACACACACACGCACACACACATTTTTTTTTCTTTTTTTTTTTCTTTTTTTTTTCTTTTTTTTTCGTTTTTTTTTTTTGTAACAAGGCCTCGTACAAACACTAGTAACATCTGGCTCTGAGGTAAGGGAGCCCAGAGAGATCAGATCGGGCAAGGGTGGAAACATGGGTGGGGAGGGAGGATCTTAGAACTAAGGTATACCGCCTGAGCGTATAAGCCTCCAATGCCAACGCATCCGCCACCGAGTTCCCCTCACGGAAAATATGGGAAATATGAACCTGATGCCCCCTCAAAAGACAAACAATCCTGATAACAATGTGATCCACAGGCCAACTACACCTCCTAGATCTGAGAGTCTGAATAGAAATCTGTGAGTCGGTCTCAATCCAAAGAGGGAAAAGGCTGAAATCAGTACAGATAAGGAGACCCCTCCACACGGCCCACAACTCTGCTCTGACATTGGTCCCGACACCAATGAACTCACTGAAGGAAAGGATGATCCTGCCTGACGAGTCTCGAACAATGCCACCTGCTGAAGAGTCACCGGGGTTGCCCCGAGAGCTTCCATCCACATTCAATTTGAAACAACCCGCAGGGGGACGAAGCCATCTGACAATCATCATTTTGCGGGTTCTTAGGTGACGAACCGAAATACCCATGATACTGGCAGCATGGGAGAAGCCCAGCCAATGGCTAGACTTGATGATATGGGCAGAATAAGCCAGTCTGAGGTAAGACGTGATATGGGATATGACAGTCTCAGCAGAGATATGCAACTGTCGATGCTTGGCATCAT
The DNA here is from genome assembly GCF_022965805.1 of Primulina eburnea. Lineage (NCBI taxonomy): Eukaryota > Viridiplantae > Streptophyta > Magnoliopsida > Lamiales > Gesneriaceae > Primulina > Primulina eburnea. The sequence goes on from NC_133110.1 coordinate 38,843,938, forward strand.
TTCTAGCTATCCAAAGGAACCACAAAACGATGAAGGGGAGGAACTCTTTCACATGACCACCAGGTGACCAGTTTAGGTTCTTCTTCCAAGCACTGAGAAACAAGCTGAAATCAAGGGTTCGAGGAATACGAACCCTGAAGATGGCCCCAAAGAAATGCCACACAGAACGGGTAATCGGGCCGTCAAGGAATAAATGGGAGAACGTCTCTGCCATGTCACAACAATGACACCGAGACACCAGAGTAATCCCGCGCTGCTGAAGCACCTCATCAACAGGAAGCCACTTATGCCAAAACCTCCATAGGAAGAAGGACATAGTGGGCCTCAGCCAGCTACCCCAGCAGGGGGTGAGAATAGCCTGAATGGGAGCTCTCGCACGCACGGACTCCCATGCAGAGCGGAAAGAAAATACGCCATCAGGGCTCAGAATCCAGCGAGCAACATCTGCCGCACCACAAGCAATAGGGATCAGAGTAAAACTGGACCAAGAACAAATGAGAGCCTATCAAAGTCCCACCCGTCATCCAAAAAGAAGCTAGAGATACGAATGCCACGGTCACCACGGACCTGACGCAGAGTGGATAGGGGTGCATCGCCGAACCAGGTATCATCCCAAAAGGATAAGTCCCCGGTGCCGACCCGCCAACGGATACCAGACTCTGCTCTAGGACGAATATGGATCATCCTGCGCCATGTCGGAGAAATGTGCCCCCGAATGGGGACATAAGACGGATGCTCAGCCCTACAATACTTATTCAGGAGGAATTTAGCCCAGAGAGAAATACCCTGCCTGAATCTGAACCATAACTTGATCGAAAAACCATCAACCAAGTCCTTCAATTTGCGGAACCCGAGACCCCCTTCAAAGACAGGGAGACAAGCACGAGACCATCTGGCCCAATGCCACTTCTTATGAAGTGGTCGAGACCCCCATAAGAAGCCATTGAAAATCAGCTCAAGTCTCTCGATGACCGCCAAAGGAGGCTGGATCACCTGGAAGAGATAGATGGGGAGAGAAAGGAGCACACTGCGAATGAGAGTCATACGACTCCCAAGAGACAAGGTGCGGGAGTCCCAACCTTCTAATTTCTTCCTAACAGCTTTAAGAATGGGCTCAAAGAGAGAACACTTGCGATTCCCTCGGAAAAGAGGGACTCCAAGGTAAATGATGGGAAGCTGCCCCTCTCTAAATCCAGTCAAACGAAGAAGTCGAAGCCGAGAACTCGCAGGGCAGCTAGGAGGAAGGAAGATAGCGCTCTTTGAGACATTGACCATCTGGCCCGAACAATTGGCATAATGCCCAAGAAAATCCATAATGCGCCGAATGCCATGGGACCCACCATTAGCAAAAATAATGATATCATCAGCATAGGCTAAGTGGGAAACCAGGGTGCCACACCCCGATCGAAAACGAGTATCCGGAAATAGCAGAGAAATGCGGTTCAGCCCCCGGGAAAGATACTCCGCCCCCAGAATGAAGAGGAGCGGAGAGATGGGATCTCCTTGACGGAGACCTCGGGAGGAACTGAAGAAGCCGACGGGATTGCCATTGATATTCAAAGAGAATTTGCAATGAGAAATGCAAGCCGATACCATGGCAACAACTGTATCCGAAAAACCAAGCTTATTGAGAATCTGGAGGAGAAAAGGCCATTGGACCCTGTCGTAGGCCTTAGCCATATCCAACTTAATGATGACATTACCCCCGCGAGAGGGAAGATTGAAACTATGAATGAGTTCCTGGGCAAGAAGGATGTTATCAGATATAAGTCTGCCAGGAACGAAACCACTCTGATTCATAGAGATGATCTTCTCGACAACCTTTCTCATACGCGAATAGAGCAACTTCGAGATGATCTTGTTCGTGACATTACATAGGCTTATAGGACGAAAGTCAGTCCAAGACTGAGCTCCCTCAACTTTCGGAATCAGAGTGATGGTGGTGGCGGTAAAACCCTGGGGCATCGGGGACCCATGAAAAAAGTCCAACACCGCATCAAGAACATCATGCTGGATAATGTCCCAACAGTGCTAGAAGAAAGCCGAGGAGAAACCATCGGGCCCCGCAACACTATCCCTATGGATGGAGAAGACGACAGCACGAACCTCTTCCAAAGAAGGGTCTGCAGTAAGATGGTGGTTCTCTGAGTCCGAGATCAGAGGGATGAAATCAGAAAAATCAGGGCAACTCAGAACAGAAGGTTCCCCATTAAGCAAGTTCTTAAAGAAGGCGGTACCAGAGCTTTGGATGAGCTAAGGGGATGTCAGACACACCCCATCCGCCCAAATACGGAAGATCTTATTAACCACACGTCTCTTCTTGACCATGTTGTGGAAGAGTTTGGTGTTTTTCTCACCATCCTCTAACCATTTGCAGGCAGATTTTTGTTTCCAAAAGTCCGCCTCCATGGCAGTGACCTTCGCAAGATCTTCATTACACTTGAACAAGCGAGTCCAGTGTAAATCAGAAGGATCAGTCTCACAAGCACCTTCCGCTATTTTCACAGCAGACTCGGCAGCAGAGATTTTATCAAAAATGTTGCCAAAGACATCCTGATTCCACCACTTGAGGTGACTCTTGAGGCGCTTGAGCTTGACAAAGAGCCGAGTCATACCCGTAAGATGACAAGGATTATGCCAGTTCAAGCGCACCGTCTGAAGAAAATTGTGGTGTCTCGTCCACATGCTTTGGAACCGAAAAGAACAAGGCCCACGAGCACTGATGGGAGTGGAGATAAGGAGGGGGGAATGATCCGATACAGTACGAGGAAGATGCTGAACACGGATAGAATGGAAAAAATCACACCAGTCAGTCGAAACGAAGACTCTATCTAGACGCTTCCAGATGGTTTTGTTCGTCCAAGTGAAGGACGACCCTTCAAACCCAGCATCAACTAAACCAGACTCAAGAATGAACGCATTAAATTCGTCCATGGGAAGGTGCCGCCCCCCAGAAGAACCAAGACACTCACTAGCATCACGAACGATATTGAAGTCCCCCCCAACAAGCCAAGGACCCACGTCAGGTTTGATCTGAAGCAACGAAGCCCAAAGATCGCGCCTTTCAGTGTAATCGCACTTGGCATACACAAAAGAGCAAAGGACAGAAGAAGGGAGAAAAGAAGCAGAAACGCGGACGTGTAAAAGCTGAGCATGGTCAAGGACACACTCAACCTGAACATCCTCAGAAGAGAAGATCCAGATGTGACCCGAAAAATTAGAAATGACACTACGAAATCCCAACCTACGAGTAATGAAACGCTGATCAAGCGGGATCATTGGCTCCAAGATAGCTAGGACTTTGACACGATGCTGCTTAACATAGGCATGGAGCCTTTGTTGGGAGATCGGGTTCCCAAGACCCCTGACATTCCAAATGATGCAATTCATGGGGAACGGCCACGAGAAGGGTGCCGTTTCTTGGCTGCATTATCAGAGACCCGGGGCCAAGAACGTTTTTTGCTAGGGTCAGTCATGTCGGAATCCCTATCAAGATCTACAGAGTCCCTACCATCACAAGATGCAGACCCACGGGGTGAAAGAATGGCAAGATCCCGCTCTGACTCACAAACCAAGAGACTAACCTCAGAAGAGACTAATCCTTGCTGGGCAACTAAGTTCTCAAGAAGATGGGATGAAACATCATCCTGTATGTAGGGACTAGAAGGGATGGAATGGCTGCTATGGTTTTCCACACAAAGAGGAATGTGATCCACTCCCAAAGGAGCACCAACCTGTGAGGAACCAAGGTCCTCAGCACAGTCAGTAAAAAGAACGTCATCCTCCTCCTCCGCCTCCTTGGCCCATGGCTGAGCTAGAGGGGCACATTTAAACGAGAGGGATGACTGGACGGTGCTAGGAAGCGAAGTTTCACTGAAAGCATGGTGAGGGATGATACAGGGGGTCGAAGTGGAAGCTGGGGTCTTCTCAGAACATTGTTGAGCTACCACCTGAGGAGACTGAACAAGTGGGGGGAAATCTAGAGAATCACCTTCATCCAAGTTCCTTAGAACCTCGAAGGCATTTTCTTTGGTAGGGGTATGAATGTAAGGGGCATGTTGAGCAGATCTTCTGTTACGACGACGGAGTCGTCAGACAGCATGAACTGTCGGAGCCTGAGGCTTCAAAGGAGGGGGAAGATTGGTAGGTAGAATATCATCCTTCTGACAGGGAACCTCAGAGGGAAGAGAAGAGGAAGGGTGAGTTCCGGGTTGGGGTTCTCGAGAATCTTGAGTAGGCCGAAAGGCCGAAGCAGTGGATCTTGTGGTACGAGCCGGCCTAGGATTTTTGCCATGAGAATAGCAAGCAGAAGTAGAATGCCCCAGCATCTTACAGTCAGTGCAGTAATCTGGAATCTTTTCATACACAACATCTATGTCTAGAGTATGTTCTCCCCAACCCGCCCAGAGTTGCTTGATTGGAGGATCCAAAACGTTAATTTCAACGCAAACCCGAGCAAAAGCACCTCGGGAAACATCGGCAGTGAAATCGTCGATTTTAACTGGGTTCCCTAGAATTTTTGCTAACGCAAATAAACTAGTCTTGTCGTATAGGTGAAGGGGGAGTTCAGGGAAGCGGACCCAGACTGGAGCAATGGAAGATTCCGCTTGGAATTGGAATTCAGGAGTCCATTTGGAGAATCGAACACTTAGAGGACCAAAATACATAGATCCACGCGACCATAAACGCGCATAATCTTCCTCACAGGAAAGAGTAATGACAAGGAAGCCACGAGGAAGGAATTTTAAATCATAAGGTCTCGAGAAGGCGGTTGCAGCCAAGTACGCAGAAATAGATGAGTTGGGGACAAGTGACCGATTCCCATTAATTTTACCAACAAGGGCAAACTTGTAGGGAGCAGCCAGGGAAGAAATAACGGAATCGGGAAACCGAATCCCTGGTTTCCCGTTGACATAAGTCGGTGCTGGTATCTCAGACATACCATGACGAACATCATTAAAACTTTTTTTAATAGAGCGGGGTGAGGGAGGTGTTAAAGCATCCTTAAAAGAAACAGTAGGAGTAGTAAAAATACCTGTTTTGCCGGTAGAAATCGCACGAGAAACCAATTGGGGTAGGCTGCCGGTTTGACTCGGTAACTCGGCCGAGTTGACTCGGCGGCGACCGTTCAGAGCTGAAGCGTGGGCCGGCGAAGGTGGTGGGAGATCAGAACCGGTGGTGAAACGGAAAGAACCGGTCGGAAAATGGCCGAAATCAACGGAAATATCGCTCAAAATCGGTTGATCCACTTGAATTTGGGCGTTTTTGTTTGGCACCGATGTTGATGAAATTGAAGTTATAGGAATGTTACCCATGACCTGTAGATCACACTGTAAAAAGGAATTGAAGTTTGGAGCAATGACGCGGCCGGAATTTGAGTTTACAGCCGGCGCCGCTAGGGTTTGAGGGAGCCGATCGGTAGATCTGAAATTCCGGCTCCCTCCGGCAACGTCCGGTGACGGCAGGTGAACCAATGGGAGCGCCTTTCCATGGGCATTCCAGATCGGGGCTTGGATCGGAGAAACAACGTCGGAATCGACAGGAATTGAAGAAATCGTCGGCGGCGATTCCGTGAACAGTGCCGTCGGCACTTTGACCGTGCAATTGGGTGGGCAAACAAACTCCGATTGCTCTGAATTTTGGACTGTAGGTGCGTCTTGAAGAGACGATTCTAATGATATATTTTGCGTCCGGAACGGAGTGGACCTCGCCGGAATCGAAATTGTGGACGGAAATTTCGTATCTTTGACCGTCGATTTGGTGGGGCAAATGACCTCCGATGAAGCTGATTTTTGGATATGTTGCTCGCCTTGAGAAGGCGATTCAGGTGGTCCGGTGAACCGGCCGGGAACCGGCTCCGGCATGGGGGGCGATTTTTTGGAGATTTTTTGGGTTTTTTTATGGCACTATTCACTTGAGAGAATTATTTTTGGGGCAGAATGGTTTAGGGTTTAGGGTTTAGGGTTGGGGGTTTAGGGTTTAGGGTTTAGGGGGTTTAGGGTTTATTTTTTTTTTTTTAAGGGTTTAGGGTTTTTTTTTTTTTTTTTTTAACAACCATTTATTTATATACAACAAAATAGCGGTACAAAGAAAGCCTGATGGGAGGGGGACTAAGCCAAGACCTCCGCAACAAAAGCGAGACCAGCATAACATCATAACAAAATAAACGACATACTACAACAGAGCAACCTTGAAAGTAAACAGCAGTCGCCCCGGAATACATCAGACAAAGTAAACAAAAAGGGTGAGCAAGGAGAACTCTGCAGTGAACGCTCACCACCTAACGCCCAGAAAGGCGGAAGCAAACAATATCAGCCAGGATCATGAGGACGCTCATATGGCGAACTCGCCTGAGCCGACTTCTGACGATAATAACGCCGCTGCTGAGACCGCGTACGTCCCGGAAGCGGTAAAGATAAACACTCCTGCATAGAAGAAGTAACCACATCTGTGACCCCGTCCACACTCACTGTACTCATTGCAAACTCAGGACAGTCAGTCGAAACATGGGAATCCACAGGCAAGGTAATAGAAGCTGAAGAATCACCCAGAGGATCAGGAACAATAGGAGCGATCTCAACCATCTGAACTGGAACAGCCACAGGTACAGAAACAGCTGTGACAGAAGAATCCATCACATCAACCGTAGCTGTGGCCTGAGAAGAACTAAGACGAGGGAAAAATGATTTATACGGATCACCTGCCTCAACAGTCTCCTCTACTGCTATCTTACTGAGAAGTGACTTGACCCTCCGGATACGGGTGTTGACAATACCCGATGACTCACCAGGACCTGACTCAGAAGGCAAATGCTCGAGTACCTCGTAATAATTTTTCGTAGAAATAGGGCGATTCGGATCTCTCCGCACAACAGGCCGACGTCGGGAACGAGTAACTAGCTGCTCTGGAAAATCAGTGTCACCAGACTGTACCAGATCAGAAGAAATACCCTGTGTCGATACACTAAGAGTCTGAAGGGGAGAATCAGAAACAACATCCTTACCATGAGGACGTGGACCCTGGGCCATCGGATCAGCGGACGGAGGTGCAGGAGGAGCCTGACGTTGAGGCCCACGCCTCCTTGTACCAAAACGCAGGCCAGTACTAGAACAAAAATCCAGCGAATGACCGAGCATCTTACATTTAGAACAGAAACGAGGAACCCTCTCATAAATGACCTCGACAACCTGAAAATGATCACCCCAGCCTACCCAAATCTTATCCGGACGAGGCTGAAGTACATCCATCTCAACACAAACCCGAGCAAACGAACCTCGGGAAACATCAGCAGTAATCTCATCAACCATAACAGGGTTACCTAATATCATAGCAATCGGATACAAACTCTTTTTAGCATAGAGATGCAGAGGTAAATCAGGGAATCTAACCCAGACCGGTGCAATCGAGGAATCCTCCTCATACTTAAATTCCGGGGTCCATTTCGAAAACCGGATAACCACAGTCCGGATGGTGATATCTGGCCTCTCCCAAAACTTCAAATAGTCCTCCTCGCAAGAAAGAGTGAGAACCATATACCCACGAGGAAGAAATCGAACGGTGTGGGAGCCCAACAAACCAGTGCAAGAAAGAGCAGATAAAATATCCTTATTCGGGGTCAGGCCCCGGTTCCCAGAAATTCTCCCAATCAAAGCAAATCGAAAATGAGCAGAGAGGGAGGAGATTACCTGATCCGGAAAAAAAATACCAGGAACCCCATCACGATCTGTCGGGGCAGGCACCTCATCCATCGAATCAACAACATCAGCAAAACTCTGATTCGGCGAAGGTGGAGATGATCGACGCAAAATATCCCGGAAAGAAACTGTAGGAGGAACAGAGGCCACAGATACACCTGGATTAATCGAAGCGACTTTCTGCGATCTCGAATTAGACTGTTGACCGTTGACCGTTGACCGTTGACCGTTGACCGTTGACCGTTGACCGTTGACTTTCCAATCGAAGTAACACCGTGAAACGATGTCGGCGAGCTGAACACAGAACCGGTACCAATTTGAACAGAACCAGCTGGCAGCAGGGGAAAATCGGTGAAAAAAGTGCCCGGAAATTGAGTTGAATTCGAGATTTGGGCGTTTCTGACTCCGATGGGATTTTCAGAAATTGAAGTTATAGGACTCTTACCCATCACTTGAGGAGTACCTTGTCCAAAGGAATTGAATTTTGGCCCGGTGACGGCGGCTGAATTGAAGAAAACGTCCGGCGAAGGCGTGTGTATAGAGCTGATTTTCGTAGATCTGAAATTCCCGGCAACCGGATATATTTCAGACGACGAGACTGGTACCAAATGAAGCGCCTTGGAGTGGGTAGCACAGATCGGGTCTCCGATCGAACAAACATCAACGGACGCAGCCGGAATCTGTAAAATCGTAGGCGGCGATTCCGTGAACAGTGAAATCGCGACTTTGCCGGCCGATTTTGGGTAGCAAACGGACTCCGATTGACCTGAAATTTGTACACAAGGAGCGACTTGAGTAGACGAATCCATTGGTATAAAACTCGTCGCCGGACGATCAAAAGCGACCAGCGCGATTGGCTTCGCCGGAATCTGTACAAATTTCGCACACTCAGAGGTGAAATTGATCGAGCAAATGGGCTCCGTTTGATCTGAAATTTTGACAGTAGCCTCGTCTCGACGAGGCGCATCTGGTGGTATCATTGGCCGGCCGGAAACCGGCGCCGACATGGGGGCGATTTTTGGGAGATTTTTTGGCTTGTTTTTGGTTTAGGGTTTAGGGTTTTTTTTTTTTTTTTTAGGGTTTTAGGGTTTAGGGTTTAGGGTTTTTTTTTTTTTTTAGGGGTTTAGGGTTTAGGGTTTAGGGTTTAGGGTTTTTTTTTTTTTTTAATATAAAGCACCGCCGTGAGCGGGGGGGTTAGGCGGACCCCTACCTGTATATACCACCAAATAAAACAGTACAAAAATAAAATCCTAAATGAAGAGGGGGACTAGACCAAGACCTCTCCAAAAGGCGACTAAAGAGATAACAACAAATATTACCTAAGGTAGCAAATACATCAGCAAAAGCTAAACCCTAGGAAAAGCGCATAATAATAAAGCAACATAGAAACCGTAAAAAATATAATAAATGTAGCTCGGGGCCAGAAATACCACTGAGATAAATCATCCGGAGCTGCTATAACACGCATCAAGATAATCATAAAAGAAAAAGGCTGGCGAGCAAGGAGAAGCCTGCAGAGAACGCTCGCCAGATAGCAGTAGTAGTGTAGAGATAATCACCAACAAAGAAGGGGCTGAAGCCGGTAGGCTGGTACTGTAAAACCTCTGAAAAACCTCTGATAAATCCAGGAGATGATAGAACTACCAGAAGGAGCAAGTAGACAACACTCCAACAATGAAGATCAATAGTAACTCGAAGTCCAGAAAATGACTCCGCAGCTGGGTCAAGAATATCAACCCAGACACCGTAGATGAATCGGGGGTAGAAGCTCATCCAAGGAAGCAACACACCTAAGAAAATAAAAACACACGAAACACACACAAAAAACGCACACACCCAGAAAGTAAAAAACGCAGAAGGCGCACACGAAACCTCGCACACAGTCACACCCACACACTCACGCACTCAAACAGAATAATAATACTTTTTTTTTTTCGTTTCTTTTTTTTTTTTTTTGATTTTTTTGATTTTTTTTTTTTTGATGTTTTTTTTTTTTGATTTTTTTTTTTTTTTAAACCTGGAACAAAGGCTAGAATCATCTGGCTCTGAGGTAAGGGAGCCCAGAGAAATCAGAACGGGCAAGGGCAGAAACATGGTCGGGGAGGGAGGGTCCTAGAACTAGGGAAAATCGCCTGAACGTGTGAGCCTCCAATGCCAACGCATCCGCCACCGAGTTCCCCTCGCGGAATATGTGGGAAAAATGAACCTGTCGCCCACTCAAAAGACAAACAATCCTGGTAACAATGTGATCCACGATCCAACTACACCTCCTAGATCTGAGAGTCTGAATAGTAATCATGGAATCGGTCTCAATCCAAAGAGGGAAAAAACTGAAGTCAGTACAGATAAGGAGACCCCTCCACACGGCCCACAACTCTGCTCTAACATTGGTCCCGACACCAATGAACTCGCTGAAGGAAAGGATGGTCCTGCCTGAAGAATCTCGAACAATGCCACCTGCAGAAGAATCACCGGGGTTGCCACGAGAGCTACCATCCACATTCAATTTGAAACAACCCGCAGGGGGACGAAGCCATCTGACAATCGTCATTTTGCGGGTTCTTATATGACGAACCGAAATGCCCATGAGACTGGCAGCATGAGAGAAGCCCAGCCAATGGCTAGACTTGATGATGTGGGCAGAAAAAGCCAGTCTAAGGTAAGACGTGATCTGGGAAATAACAGTCGCAGCAGAGATATGCAACTGTCTATGCTTGACATCATTTCTAGCAGTCCAAAGGAACCACAGAACGATGAAGGGGAGGAACTCTTTCACATGACCACCAGGTGACCAGTTAAGGTTCTTCTTCCAAGCACTGAGAAACAAACTGAAGTCACGGGTTCGAGGAATACGAACCCTGAAGATGGCCCCAAAGAAATGCCACACAGAACGGGCAATCGGGCCGTCAAGGAATAAATGGGAAAAATTCTCTGCCATGTCACAACAATGACACCGAGACACCAGAGTAATCCCACGCTGTTGAAGCAACTCATCAACAGGAAGCCACTTATGCCAAAATCTCCATAGGAAAAAAGACATAGTGGGTCTCAGCCAACTACCCCAGCAGGGGGTGAAAATATCCTGAATGGGAGCTCTCGCACGCACGAACTCCCAGGCAGAACTGGAAAGAAAAAGCGCCATCCGGGCTCAGAATCCAGCGAGCTACATCTGGCTCACCACGAGCAATGGGGAGCATAGTAATATCCTCGGCAAGAACTGGACCAACAACAAGAGAGAGCCTATCAAAATCCCATCCATCATCCAAAAAGAAGTAAGAGATACGAACGCCACGGGCACCACAGACCTGACGCAGAGAGGATAGGGGTGCATCGCCGAACCAGGTATCATCCCAGAAGGATAATTCCCCAGTGCCGACCCGCCAACGGATGCCAGACTCAGCCCTAGAACGAATATGGATCATCCTGCGCCATGTAGGAGAAATGAGCCCCAAGGTTTAGGGTTTAGGGTTTAGGGTTTAGGGTTTTTTTTTTTTTTTCCGGAAAACACCGCCGGATGCGGGGGGGTTAGGCAGACCCCTACCTGTATATATCCACAAAATAAACAGTAACAAATACAGAATAAAGAAAACCTAAAAGAAGAGGTGGAAAAGACCAAACCTCCCCAAAAAGGCTAAAGCAGTAGAGACATAAGTACAAAGCAACCTAGAGAAGGAAATACAAAAGCAAAACGACCCTAGGAGGCTATCAATAAGTGACAACTGCTAATCAAACATGAGGAGCGCTATGAACAACCAGCTGAGGAAGTCAAAATGATAACGCCAAGATGATCGCAGAGTCCATGCGAAAACGCTCATCCCGAAACTATCATCCTGAAGAGTCCAATCTGTCACTATAAATATCATCTGGTAGCTAACAACTGTACGACACCCACTAGTCAAAAGAAAGTCTGGCCAGGAAGTCACTATACAATGGCGATCACAGAGCAAAATATAGATCGCAATCCCGCCAGGACAAAAGATATCCAGCATCTGAATCAAAAGAGCAGAGAGCTCAATCCCATAAAGTAGGAGTCTGACGAACATGACATAAAAAGCATAGGATCCTGTAGAAAGCACCCCATGAAGCCACCATGACATCCAGCAAACACCTCTACAAAAACATAGACGGCGGCGACAGAGAAAGAGCAGTAAACGCCCGCCAGGGATCATGAATGTGCCAAAGGAAAGCACCAACATAAATAGATCAGAAACCCACTCAGAACAACCAAGTATAAACACATCATGTGCAAGTGTCTGTACCCACTTGCACAGACTACATGAAAGTGAAAACCAACATCCAAGAACACTAACCTGCAATAAAAATATATATATATATATATAGATATATAAATAGGTATAGAGCCCGAGATCATGAAGAAAGAGATCCAAAAAAAGGAAGGGGCTGCAAATGGCTAAGAGGATCTGTTTCTGAGGTATGGAAGCCCAGAACGATAAGATCTAGCAAGGATGGAGATGTCTGGAGGTAGGGAAGGACCTAACCCTAAGGTATACTGCCTAAAGGTATGGGCCCTCGCCGCCAATGCATCCGCCACTGAATTCCCTTCCCGGTAAATATGCGATAAATGAACAGATCTCCCCCTCATCAGCAAAAGAATCCGTGTAACAATATGCTCAAGACCCCAAGTACACCGGCGGGAGCGAAGTAAAAGAAGAGATATACGAGAGTCAGTCTCAATCCAAAGAGGGAAGAAATGAAGATCAGAAGAAATGAGAAGACCCCTCCAAATAGCCCAAAGTTCTGCCCGGATATTGGTCCCAACTCCAATGAACTCACTGAAAGAAACCAGCACCTGACCAGAGGAGTCACGAACAACACCACCCACAGTAGAATCTCCAGGACTACCTCTCGAACTCCCATCCACATTCAGTTTGAAGCACCCAACCGGCGGTCTCAACCAACGGACAATCGCCATTTTATGAATCCTGCGCATGTCCACAAAAAACCCCAGCGACCTCGCAGCCTGCAAAACACCACGCCAATGCATGGGCTTAACAGTAGACGCAGCGTGAGCGAGACGTAAATAGGACAAAATCTGTGACTTAACAGTCTCCCCAGAAATGTGCAAGTGACGGTGTTTCGCATCATTCCTAGCTGTCCAGAGAAACCATAAAACAATGAAAGGCAAAAACTCCTTCACGTGGCCTCTAGGTGTCCACCCCGGATGCCTCTTCCAAGCACTGAGGAAGAGTCTGAAATCACTAGTAAGGGGAATACGGACATGAAAAACAGCCCCAAAAAAATGCCATACAGATCTGGCAATAGGGCTGTCAATGAAAATGTGTGTGAATGTCTCAGGCATCGCACAACACTGACATTTAGACGCCAACTCGAAACCACGACGCTGGAGAACATCGTCAACTGGAAGCCATTGATGCCAAAACCTCCATAGGAAGAAAGACATAGTAGGCCTCAGCCAACTGCCCCAGCAAGGAGTGAATATATCAGAAACTTGATCTCTCAGGCGGACAAGCTCCCAAGCGGATTTCAGCGAAAAAACACCGTCAGAACTATGCACCCAAATAGCCAAATCGGGCTCACCCAATGCAATAGGAATCAGAACAATAGTCTCAGCAACAGAGGGAGGAACAACTGAACAGAGGAAATCAAAATCCCAAACCCCATCTGAAATAAAATGAGAAACACAGACACCTCGATCCCCCCTAACCGGTAACTGACTAGAGAATGGAACATCCCCACACCAGATATCATCCCAAAAATTAACATCTCCCACCCCAACTCTCCATCGAATGCCAGATTCAGCACGAGGCCTAATCTTAAGCAAACGACGCCAAGTGGGAGAAATCAACCCAGCAGATGAAACACAAGCTGGATGCACCAACTGGCAGTATTTTCTCTTCATGAATTTGGCCCATAAGGATGAACCTTGACGGAAACGGAACCATAATTTAATGGAGAAGCTTTCCACAATATCTTTAAGCCTGCGAAATCCAAGACCCCCTTCAGAGACAGGAAGACATGCACGAGACCACCTCGCCCAATGCCATTTCTTATCCAAGGGTTTGGACCCCCACAAGAAACCATTGAAAACAGTCTCAAGCCTCTCCATAACTGCCAGAGGTGGCTGGATTACCTGGAACATGTAAAGGGGAACCGAAAGGAGAACACTCCTAAGGAGGGTCATACGACTCCCCGGGGAAAGAGTTTTAAGCTCCCAACCCTCCAACTTCTTAATCACCATCTGCACAAGGGGATCAAAGAGAGAGCAAACTCTATTCCCACGAAACAAAGGAACTCCGAGGTATTTGATAGGAAAAAGACCCTCCCCAAACCCAGTGATACGAAGGAGACGGGAACGAGTACGACCTGAACACCTCGGAGGCAAAATAATGACGCTCTTAAATGCATTCACCAACTGCCCCGAGCAGTTTTCATAGTGATGCAAAAAAGCCATGAGACTGTTCATCTCACGAGTCCCACCAGTGGCAAAAATAATGATATCATCAGCATAAGCCAGGTGGGAAAGAGAGAGATCACAACCAGATCGGTACCTAATCGCAGGATACTGACGATAAAGACGATCAAGCCCACGCGAAAGGTACTCAGCCCCCAGAATGAAAAGCAGAGGGGACAAGGGGTCCCCCTGCCTGAGACCCCTAGTGGATCCAAAGAATCCGGTGAGTGAACCATTGATATTAACTGAAAATTGGCAATGAGAAATGCAGGCAGATAACATCGACACAACCTGCTCTGAAAAGCCATAATGCCTCAAAACGTCCAACAGAAAAGACCATTGGACCCTATCATAGGCTTTGGCCATATCCAATTTCAAAATAACATTGCCACCACGGATGGGGAGAGAAAGACTATGAGTAAGCTCTTGAGAAAGGAGGATATTATCCGAAATCACCCGCCCTGGAACAAAGCCACTCTGGTTCCACGAAACAAGCCTCTCCGCCACCACCTTCAATCGAGAATACAAAAGTTTGGAAATTATCTTATTGGTCACATTATGTAGTGACCCGTTCCAGAATCAGCTACTAATTGAACACTAAGCATGCAATTAACTTAATAATTACTAATCAGAGATAATAGCGGAAACAACCAACAAATGATAGTTATACAACCCAATTGAAGTCTAGAACAACTCAAAATAAGGTAAAGAATATCTGGTACAACCATATCGAATCAAATGGAAAACACTGAAAACTAAACCAACCAGCTACTCAACGTCCTCCTCCTGCTCCTCCTGAGCCATCCAACCTGAGGCCTGCCCCGTAGGAATGGGGTATCCAAGATAAACAAAACCGAGGACGTGAGCGATAAGAACGCCCAGTACAAAAGTATGAGTATACAAACCTATATGAAATGCACATGCTATGACATGATACCAGGGTAGTCAAGAAACAGGAGTCACAAAGGATCTCAAAATGCTCAGTCTAGAGGCGCCAAGTGGATAGTGCCGCGCGGTCCAACCTCTGGGTCACTGCATCCACTACAAGACAGACGTGGACCTAAAATGTCCCGGACCACCGAAGCCCTCCCGACCCGTCGGCCACTGTGTACTCTCGGTGTCCATGCGTCCACAAGACAGGGCTGAGCGACCCCAAGATATAGCTTATCTCGAAAGAGATACAGCTCAACAGTAAAGGCTATCTCGAAGGAGATACGGCTCAACATGATATGCAATATGCATCATAACTCGTGACATAATAGCATGCATCATATGACATATAATAATGCAACAGATAATCATGCAACACATATATGAATGTATACTCAACCAGGATATCTCGGATAGTACTTCCGTACCTCTATCACAGCAAGCCTAGCCTTACGCAACACCGCTAATCAGGTCTAGCACAAGCCTACGCATCAAAAGCATACTCAATCAATACTACCATGCTCGACTAGCAAAAACCAGTACTCCCTAGTACTACCAAAGGTTTAGGGTTTACCTTCGTCCGTCGACAGCCCTTTGATGTCGATTGCCTTGAAACTCAGGCGCCGCTACGCTACTACTCCTGGCAGCTCTTGGCTATCGCTCGACCAACAACTAATCCTAGAAACCTTCCAAATCCTCTCAACTATGAGGCAAAATCATGAATTGGCAAGTCACAAATGAGAAATCCGAGCACTATTTATAGGCCATGTTCGGATCCTCCGAACAACACTTCGGAACGTCCGAACGCTACGTGTCCATTGGCTCTTGACAGCTCATGATCGGATCCTCCGATCATACACTTCGGACCGTCCGAACGTGCATGGAAAATGACGTGTCGATCAACACTTGACACCTATGATCGGATTCACCGAACTACACTTCGGATCGTCCGAACTCTTCGGTGCTTCCGAACCCTCTTCGGTCCGTCCGATCATGACCATAGTCAAAATTACACCTTAAACCTTCTTAATCACCATTACTCCGTTAATTACCCAATTTGGAATTCGGGCTACTACACATTACACAAGCTGATAGGACGAAAGTCCGACCAAGCCTGAGCACCCATGACTTTGGGAATCAATGTGATCGTGGTGGCAGTGAACCCCTGTGGCATGGGACTACCCCGAAAGAAATCAAGAACCGCATCCAAAACATCCTGATGGACAATCTCCCAGCAATGCTGAAAGAAGGCCGAAGAGAAACCATCAGGCCCCGCCACACTATCACGATGTATGGAGAAAACAGTCGCCCGCACCTCCTCCAAAGAAGGGGGGCAGCAATATTGGCGTTCTCCAAATCCGAGATCACCAAGGGGAAGTCAGAAAAATCTGGGCAAGAAAGCACAAAAGGATCCCCAGTAAGCAGGTTTTGAAAAAAGGCGGCCCCAGACTGCTGGATAAGATCAGGGGAAGTAAAGCAAGAGCCATTATCCCAAATACGGAAAATTTTATTAGCCACCCGTTTTTTCTTGACCATATTGTGGAAGAGTTTGGTGTTCCTCTCACCATCCTCTAACCACCTACAAGCGGCTTTTTGCCGCCAAAAATCCGCCTCCATGGCGGTAACTCGAGCAAGATCGGCATTGCAATTGGACAAAGTAGTCCAATGCAAATCCGAAGGATCAGCCTCGCAAACTGCCTCAGCAGCCCGGACAGCCTGCTCCGCCTCCGCAAGTTTGGCAAAAAGATCACCAAAAACACTCTTGTTCCACCACTTCAGATGGCTCTTCAGGCGCTTCAATTTCGCAAAAAGACGGTGCATGCCGTTCAAATGACACGGCAAATTCCAATTAAGCCGCACCGTCTGCAAAAAACCATGGTGCCTGAGCCACATGTTCTGAAAGCGAAAAGAAGTCGGCCCACTAGCAAAAACCGGGACTGACACAAAAAGAGGACAATGATCAGAGACTGTATGAATGAGGTGCTCCACACGAATAGAATGAAAATGGTCACCCCAATCAACAGACACAAAAACCCGATCAAGACGCTTCCAAACGGTCTTGTTCGTCCACGTGAACGAAGACCCCTCAAAACCAGCGTCCACTAACCCAGAATCCAAAATAAAGTGATTAAATTCTTCCATAGGAAGCAACCGCCCACCAGAAGAACCCAAACACTCCGACGAATTTCTAACTACATTAAAGTCGCCACCGACAATCCAAGGACCCTGATCAGGCTTAACCTGAAGCAAAGAAGTCCAAAGATGTCTGCGCTCAATGTAGTCACACTTAGCATAAACAAATGAACAAAAGACGGTGATAGGCAAAAAACTAGCAGAAACCCGGAAGTGAAGGAATTGAGTGTGATCAAGAAGACACTCAGCCTTCACATCCTCAGCAAAGAAAACCCAGATATGACCCGAGGAGTTCGATATAACTCGAGAAAAACCAAAACGACGAGTCATAAAACGAACATCTAGATCAATCATGGGTTCCAAAATAGCCAAGATCTTGACTCGCTTTTCTTTAACATGGGCATGTAGCCGCTGTTGAGACTCCGAGTTCCGGAGCCCCCTCACATTCCATATGAGAAAATTCATGGAGAATGGGCACCAGAACCGCCCTGTCGCTTTTTACGCGACCTATGAAAAGCATTCTCCTTCCTTTTCTTAATATCCCCCATATCAGCATCCATAATACGACTCTCCGGTCTACAGCCATCGCCCGACTCCGAATGCCGATCAAAATCATGATCAGAGTCACCAGCAGATTCTAGCCTGAAGACCAACTCACTGACAGAGGGGCCCTGCCTAGCAACCAATTCCTCTACCGTAGAGGAGGCATCATCAGGAGACAAAGGAACAGAGGGGATGGAATGACTACTATGATTCAAAGTGCAAGGCCCCAGAGAACCAAAAACAGGCAATTCAGAAGTAGACGGTACCCCAGTACCATCCACACAATCATCCAACTGTAACCCTCCATCAATAACCTCATCACTAAGGATCACACCCTCAACAAGAACAGTCTCCAATTGATCCTTGCCAGAAGTCCCAACACCGGCATCCTCCAGATTACCATATGGAGGATCCGTAACAACACAATCTAAGCCAGCAGGATCAGGCTCCGCATCCTGCCCATGCGAGAGCACCTCAAAAGGATTCAACTCAAGAGGATTTTTTCTGGGAAGAACCGGCCGAACTGGCCTCTTTCTCCCTCTACGTCTGGGACCCGTGCCAGTTTTCTGAAGCTGAGGCTGGGTCCCTAAATTAAAACCAGGAGCAACACCCCCTGGTGGGGTAGGGTTTAGGGTTTAGGGTTTAGGGTTTGGGGTTTGGGTTTTGGGGTTTGGGTTTTGGGTTTAGGGTTTAGGGTTTAGGGTTTAGGGTTTTTTTTTTTTTCACAAAATTTTATTTATATACAACAAAAGAGCAATACAAAGAAAGCCTGATGGGAGAGGGACTAGGCCAAGACCTCCACAGCAAAGGCTACACAAGCATAACATCATAACAAAAGTAACGACATACTACAACAGGGCAACCCAGAAGGAAGCAAAGCACAGAAATAAAAACATTGGGCGCCCCGGAATACATCAGACAAACTAATAACACTGATGGGCAAGGAGAACTCTGCAGTGAACGCCCATCAGAAAATCATATCAACCTGAATCAGGCGGTCGCCCATAGGGTAACCCCACCTGACTCTTCTGAGTCCTATAAAACCGACGCTGCTGAGAGCGCGTGCGACCTGGTAATGGCAAGGACTGACAGGCAGTAGTAGGAGGAAGATCCAAAGCAGCCTCTCGAGAACCATTCCCAAGGTCGAACTGTAACGAAGTAAGGGAACGAGAAGATGGAGGAACAACCACCTTAGCCAGAACATTGGAAACAATCATAGGGTCAGTCACCACTGGAACAACATCCATCGGAGAAGAACTCGCCCCAGAACCAGACCCCTGAGCATCACCTGCAATAACGGATGTAACAACCACAGATATAGCAGGAGGAGTATGCATTGGAGCCACAACAACCTGAGGCACCAATGGAACATCCTCAACAATATCCTCTAAAACATGAGAAGAAGACGGTGGGCGTGAAGATGAACCAACACCAGAATCACCACCTGGTAAGGAATCTCCTGTAATGGATTGAAGAATATCAAACTGATTACTCAAAGGGGGAACCTGAGGAGTAACCTGACGAGAAGCCTGACGGCGCCTACTTCTCTGCTGAACACATCCTGGCTCAGCACTCCCAGAACCAAGACCACTGGAGAGAACCGAGCCATGCTGAACACCCTGTGTCTGACCCGAAGTCCCTGGATCAACATTCGAAGAAGTCTGAGGCCGCTTCCCCTGAGATTTGGAACGGCTATCAGAAAACCTGGAACCGGAACGAGAACAACGTTGAACTGAATGACCTAACATCAGGCACTCCGTACAAAAATAAGGAACTGTCTCAAAGACCACCCTCAAATTTTGTCTGTGACTACCCCACCCCACCCAGATCTGGTCCGGACGAGGTTCCAACACATCAATCTCAATGCAAATACGGGCAAAAGAAGCACGAGAACCATCCGCTGTAATCGCATCCACCATAAGAGGGTTCCCTAGAATCTTACCGATCTGATAAAGACACTGCTGATCATATAAATGCAAAGGCAAATCAAGAATCCTAACCCAAACCGGAGTAATCGAAGACTCTGCCTCAAACTTAAACTCAGGTGTCCATTTGGAAAGTCGAATCGAAACTGTCCCAATAGAAACCAACTTCTGGGACCATAATTTCAGAAAATCTTCCTCAACAGAAAAAATAATAAACAAAAAAACCTCTAGGAAGAAATTTCACAGTAAACGAACCCATGAATCCAAAGTGAGAAAAAGCATTCAAGATAGCACTATTGGGTGTAACACCTCGATTCCCTGTAACACGACCAATCAACGCAAATTGAAAAGGCAATGACAGGGAAGAAATAACCTGATCCGGGAAAAGAATACCCGGTATGCCATCAACAAGAGTCGGCTCAGCAGGCCCCCCAAACAAGTCACCAAACCCTGCAAAGCTTTGTTTGGCGGGAGGAGGAGCAAGTAAATCTCGGAAGGAGCGAACAGATGCAGGCAAAACAGCACTTTTCTGACCCGAGTTGACTGCAGGAGCTGAATGGTTGACTTCCGAGTCAACCCGCCGGGTGCGGCCGAGTGACTCGCCCGAGTCAACTAGTGAGTCACCGGGCGGAGACACACCGATGGCCGGCGAAGGAGAGGATACTACAGAACCGGTGAAAATATCACGAGAACTGGCCGGAACAGTGCTGAACCGGTCCAAACTCGGTGACGAAATCGCTTGAAAATCCACAATTTGGGCGTTTTTTATTGGAACAATATTTTCGAAAATTGATGGCATAGAAAGTTTACCCATGACTTGGTGATTTTGTAGTAGAGAGGAATTGCAAAAATCAGCAAGCGTTCCGGAGTAATTGAGTTTAGAAGCTATCGCATGTATAGCTTGAAGGCTCAAATTCGTAGATCTGACATTCCCGCCGCCTCCGGACTCTGATGAAGCAATTAAAGGTACCAATGGCACCGTCTGGTCATGGGCATTCCGGATCGGGGTCCTGATCGGAGAAACATTACCGGAGATGGCCGGAATCGGAGCTGAAACTTTCGTATTCGCGATGAACAGTAATTTCGGTACTTCGGTAGTCGATTTCGGGGGGCAAATGAACTCCGTTTGGCATGAAATTTGGTCGGCTGCATCGTCTGGAAGAGACGATTCCATTGGTATATCATTCACCGACGGACAATCACCAGAGACCGTCGCGATGCCGATCGCCGGAATTTGCGCAATTTCCGGGCTTTTGGACGTCGATTTGGCCGTGCAGATGAACTACGTTGGACCTGAAATTTGGACAGCGGCCTCGTCTCGACGAGGCGCACCTGCTCGTCCCGGTGGCCGGCCGGAAACCGGCGCCGACATGGGGGCGACTTTTGGGGCGAATTTTTGTCTTTTTTGGCACTATTCACTAGGAGAGAGAAAATTTTTAGGGTTTAGGGTTTAGGGTTTAGGGTTTAGGGTTTTTTTTTTTTTTTTTTTTCAAAGAACATTTTATTTATATACATCAACCGAACAGTACAAAGAAAGCCTGATGGGAGGGGACTAAGCCAAAACCTCCGCAAAAAGCTAGATCATCACAACATCAAAACATAAATAAAGACATACTACCACAGGGCAACCCTAAAAACGACAAAGCAAAAAACCAGCAACGGTAACGGCATTAGCGACGGTTTTGTTTCTAACCGTCGCTAATAGCAACGGTTTAAACCGTCGCCGATTCAACATCGGCGACGGATTAAATAAAACGTCGCTATTAGCGACGGTTTTTAACACCGTCGCTAAGTTTAGCGACGAGTTTTCATATAACCGTCGCAAATTTGTGCTGTTTTTATTAATTTCTGAAATTTGTAATTTTTTTTATAAATTCGTGACCGTTCCGCAACCGTTCCGCAAAATAACATTGGAACTGGAACGGTGGTTGCCGTTCCAAGCACCGCAACCGTTCCGGCGAACCATGGCAAGGAGAACTCTGCAGTGAACGCCCACCACCTAACGCCCAGAAAGGCGGAAGTCAACAATATCAGCCAGGATCAGGAGGTCGCTCATAAGGCGAACTCGCCTGAGCCGCCTTCTGTCGGTAATACCTCCGCTGCTGAGAGCGCGTACGACCTGGAAGCGGTAAAGATAAACCGGCGGTGGTAGAAGAAGATACAACACCCTCCACATAACCCACACAGCCAGAATCCACGGCAAATGAAGACAACGTACTAGAAGCAGGAAGACCGATCCCAGACTCCTGAACAGCAGGAGCAGTCCCAACCATCGGATCCGGACCACTAACCGAGTCAACCGCCAATGAAGGCAATGGAGACGAAACAATAGTACCCACCACAGGATCCAGTACAGTAGGAGCAGGCTCAACCGACGGAACCAGACCATCCACATGTGCAGAAACAGCAGTAACAGAAGTAGAAACCATACCAACCACACCAGTGGACTGAGAAGACCGAGCCAGAGCCGAAACTGGCTGATACGGATGCCCTGCTCTCATATTCGCCTCCACCGCGAGCTTACTAAGAAGTGACTTAACCCTATGAGGACGGGGTTTGACAGTACCCGATGACTCACCAGGACCTGACCCAGAAGGCAAATCCTGCAGAACCTCGTAATAATTCTTCGTAGAAATAGGCCGATTCGGATCTTTCCTCACAACAGGCCGACGCCGGGGACGCTTAACAACCTGCTCTATAAAATCAGAATCACTAGACTGGGACTGATCAGAAGTAACACCCTGAGACGGCATGGTAGGATCCTGAAGAGGTGAGTCAGAAACAACACCCTTACCATGAGGACGTGGACCCTGGGGATGCTGATCAGATGACTGAGGTGCAGGAGCAGTCTGACGCTGAGGGCCACGCCTCCTCGCCCTAGAACGCTGCCCAGTACTAGAACAAAAATCCAGAGAATGACCAAGCATCTTACAGTGAGAGCAGAAATGGGGAACCCTCTCATAAACAACCTCAACAACCTGATAATGGTCACCCCACCCTACCCAAATCTTTTCCTGACGAGGTTGTAGAACATCCATCTCAATACAGACCCTAGCAAAGGACCCCCTAGAACCATCAGCAGTAATCTCATCAACCTTAACGGGGTTACCTAAAATTTTGGCGATCGGATACAAGCTCTTCTTATCGTAAAGATGAAGAGGCAGATCAGGAAATCTTACCCAGACAGGGGCAATAGAAGAATCCTCCTCATACTTAAACTCTGGGGTCCATTTGGAAAACCGTATCACCACAGTGCTAATGGAAATCTCAGGCCGCTCCCAAAACTTCAAATAATCCTCCTCACAGGAAAGAGTAAGAACCATATACCCACGAGGAAGAAATCTAACACTGTAGGAACCCAACAAACCAGTACAAGAAAGAGCAGATAAAATATCCTTATTCGGAGTGAGGCCCCGGTTCCCAGAAATGCGTCCTATCAAAGCAAATTTAAAAGGAGCAGAGAGCGAGGAAATAACCTGGTCCGGAAATAAAATACCGGGGACCCCATCACGATCTGTCGGAGCAGGTACCTCCTCCATCGAATCAAGAATATCAGCAAAACCCTGAGCCTGTGAAGCGGAAGAAGATCGACGCAAAATATCCCTAAATGATACAGTAGGAGGAACAAGAACATCTGAAGCACCTGGAGTGATAGAGTTAACACGCCGAGGCCGCAGAGTTGACTTTTCAGCGTTGACCGTTGACTGGACCGTTGACATTCCGGTCGAAGTACCAAATTGGAACGGCGCCGACGAGGGGAGCACAGAACCGGGACCAACCGGAGCAGAACCGGGCGGCGGCAGGGGTAAATCTGCCGAAACCGTTGCCGGAAAAGTGTTTGAAATCAAAATTTGGGCGTTTCCGGCCACGACGGAATTTGCACAAATTGAAGTGACAGGAGTCTTACCCATGTCAAGACGATGAGGACTGGAAGTTTGATTGAAAAAAATCGCCGGAACGGCGCCGGAATTTGAAAAAGAATCGGACGTGAACTGTGCGTCCAACCCAGCAGGCTTAGATCCGAAATTGCCGGCGGAGGAGAACACCGTTGGGGCTGATTCCGGTGGCATTCTCTTCGTCTCAGTGAGGGGATTCCAGATCGGGAGTTGGTTTGAACAGAGGAGACCAGAATCGGCCGGAATCGAACAAGACGTCGACGGCGATTCGGTGAACAGTAATTTCGCGCCTCCTACGGCCGATTTTCGGCCGCTACTGGAACTTTCCGGCAGCGGGCTGTGGCTCAAAAGAAGCGCCTTGTCATGAGCATTCAAGATCGGGGCTTGGTTCGAAGAAATACGGCCGGAGCTGGTCGGAATCGACGGAACCGATGACGGCAATCGCGTGAACAGTGCAATCGCACCTTTGACCGTTAAATCGGAGGTGCAAATCAACTCCGATTGAGGTGAAATTTGGACAGTAGACTCGTCTTTCCGAGACGAATCCAACGGTATATCATTTGTAAAATTTGGAGTTGAACTCGCCGGAGCAGTAACTGTAGCCGGAATTTTCGGAACTTTGACCGTCGATTTGGGTAGGCAAATGACCTCCGATGAAGCTGATTTTTGGACAGTAACGTCGCCACGCCGAGGCGCTGCAGGTGATCCGGTTGGCCGGCCAGGATCCGGCGGCAGTGACATGGCGGAGAGATGGTGTGAATAGTAACGGATTTAGTGTGTTTTTTCTCACGCTTTTAGTGTGTGTTTTTCCAGAGAAAATTTTTTTTGGGGGAGAATGGTTTGGTTTAGGGTTTAGGGTTTAGGGTTTAGGGTTTTTTTTTTTTTTTTTTTTTTGGTTTAGGGTTTAGGGTTTAGGGTTTAGGGTTTTTTTTTTTTTTTTTTTTTTCCGGAAAACACCGCCGGATGCGGGGGGGTTAGGCAGACCCCTACCTGTACATATCCACAAAATCAACAGTAACAAAATACAGAAAACAGAATAAAAAACCTAAAAGAGAAGGTGGAGAAAACCAAAACCTCCTCAAAAAGGCTAAAGCAGTAGAAACATAAAAACAAAGCAACCTAGGGAAGGAATTACAAAAGCAAAACGAACCCTAGAAGACTACCAAATAAGCGACAACAACTAATAAAACACGAGAAGCTCTATGAACCACATGCAAAAGATGACAAAATGATAACGGCGAGATGATCGCAGAGTCCATGCAAACACGTTCATCCCGGAGCTATCATCCTGTAGAATCCAATCTGGCAATGTAAATATAATCTGGTAGCTGGCAACTGTACCAAACCCACTAGTCAAAAGAAATTCTGGCCAGGAAATCACTATACAATGGAGATCACTGAGCAAGATATAGATCGCAATCCCGCCAGAACACAAGATATCCAGCATCTGAATCAAAAGAACGGAGAACTCGATCCCATGAAGTAGGAGTCTGACGAACATAGCATAAAAACCAGAGGATCCCGGAAGCTATCACCCTGGTAAATCGAATCTGATAACGAGATGAAGCCCACCAGTCAAAAGAAGACCTGGCCTGGAAGTCACTGTACAATGGCGATCAAAGAACAAAAAGTAGATCGCAATCCAGCCAGAACAAAAAAGATCCACCATCCAAAGCAAGCGAATAAAGTGATAAAGCCCATGAAGTATAAGTCTGACTAAAGTCGCAACAATGCAGAGGGTCATCCAGAAAGAACCCCTGAACCACCACAACCTCCAGCAAATACCTATGCAAGAACTGAAGCAGCAGCCAAGGAGAACCCCGGACAAACACATCATGTGCCAGTGTCTGGGCCCACTAGCACAGAGCAAAGGAGAATGACAAACAAACTCCCAGAGCAATAAACCTGCTATAAAATACATAGATATATATATATATATATATATATATATATATATATATATATATATATATATAAACCTCCAAACAGATGTGATAAAGAAAGAGATCCAAAAAGAGGAAAGGGCACAAATGGCTAAGAGTATCTATATCTGAGGTAAGGGAGCTCGGAACGATCCGAACGGGCAAGGATGGAGATATCTCTAGGTAGTGAAGGACCTAACTCTAAGGTATAATTCCTGAGTAAATGAGCCCTCGCCGCCAAGGCATCCGCCACTGAATTCCCTTCCCGGTAAATATGCGATAGATGAACTGAACGCCCCCTCATCAGCAAAAGAATCCGTGTAACAATATGCTCAAGACCCCAAGTACACCGGCGGGAGCGAAGTATAAGAAGAGATATACGAGAGTCAGTCTCAATCCAAAGAGGGAAGAAATGAAGATCAGAAGAAATGAGAAGACCCCTCCAAATAGCCCAAAGTTCTGCCCGGATATTGGTCCCAACTCCAATGAACTCACTGAAAGAAACCAGCACCTGACCAGAGGAGTCACGAACAACACCACCAACAGTAGAAGCTCCAGGACTACCTCTCGAACTCCCATCCACATTCAGTTTGAAGCACCCAACCGGCGGTCTCAACCAACGGACAATCGCCATTTTATGAACCCTGCGCAAATCAACAAAAAACCCCAGCGACTTCGCAGCATGCAAAACACCACGCCAGTGCATGGGCTTAACAGTAGACGCAGCGTGAGCGAGACGTAAATAGGACAAAACCTGAGACTTAACAGTCTCCCCAGAAATGTGCAAATGACGGTGTTTCGCATCATTCCTAGCTGTCCAGAGAAACCATAAAACAATGAAAGGCAAAAACTCCTTCACGTGGCCTCTAGGTGTCCACCCCGGATGCCTCTTCCAAGCACTGAGGAAGAGTCTGAAATCACTAGTAAGGGAAATACGGACACGAAAAACAGCCCCAAAAAAATGCCATACAGATCTGGCAATAGGGCTGTCAATGAAAATGTGCGTGAATGTCTCAGGCATCTCACAACACTGACATTTAGACGCCAACTCGAAACCACGACGCTGGAGAACATCGTCAACTGGAAGCCATTGATGCCAAAACCTCCATAGGAAGAAAGACATAGTAGGCCTCAGCCGACTGCCCCAGCAAGGAGTGAATATATCAGAAACTTGGTCTCTCAGGCGGACAAGCCCCCAAGCGGATTTCAGCGAAAAAACACCGTCAGAACTATGCACCCAAATGGCCAAATCTGGCTCACCCAATGCAATAGGGACCAGAGCAATAGTCTCAGCAACAGAGGGAGGAACAACTGAACAGAGGAAATCAAAATCCCAAACCCCATCTGAAATAAAGTGAGAAACACGGACACCCCGATCCCCCCGAACCGGTAACTGACTAGATAATGGAACATCCCCACACCAGGTATCATCCCAAAAATTAACATCTCCCATCCCAACTCTCCAGCGAATGCCAGATTCAGCACGAGGCCTAATCTTAAGCAAACGACGCCAAGTGGGAGAAATGAACCCAGCAGATGAAACACAAGCTGGATGCACCAACTGGCAGTATTTTCTCATCATGAATTTGGCCCATAGGGATGAACCTTGACGAAAACGAAACCATAATTTAATGGAGAAGCTTTCCACAATATCTTTGAGCCTGCGAAATCCAAGACCCCCTTCAGAGACAGGAAGACATGCACGAGACCATCTCGCCCAATGCCAATTCTTATCCAAGGGTCAGGACCCCCACAAGAAACCATTGAAAACATTCTCGAGCCTCTCCAAAACTGGTTTAGGGTTTAGGGTTTAGGGTTTTGGGTTTAGGGTTTAGGGTTTAGGGTTTAGGGTTTAGGGTTTTTTTTTTTTTTTTTTTTCTCAAGAAAATTTTATTTATTCACAAAGAAAAACCTAACGGAGGGGGACTATACCAAGACCTCCGGAAAGGCTATATCACAATCATAACATAAAACATAAATAAAAGCATACTACAACAGGGCGATCCACTAGCGAATGCCCTGGAATACACCAAGCAAAATGAAACAAAAGGGTGGGCAAGGAGAACTCTGCAGTGAACGCCCACCACCTAACGCCAGAAAGGCGGAATCAAACAATATCAGCCAGGATCATGAGGTCGCTCATATGGCGAGCTCGCCTGAAGCGCCTTCTGTCGATAATAACGTCGCTGCTGAGAACGCGTGCGTCCCGGAAGCGGTAAAGATAAACAGGCGGTGGTAGAAGAAGATACAACACCCTCCACAAAACCCACACAGCCTGAATCCACTGCAAGTGAAGACAACATACTAGAGGCAGGAGGAGGAAGCCCAGACTCCACAGGATCCGATACAGAAGGAGCAAGTACAACCACAGGTGACGAAACCAACGGAACATCAACCAGAGGGGTCCCAACTGCTGGAGTAAAAAAAGGAATAGTATCATTACCATAATCGAAATCATCATCAGCATGTCCCTCAACTAGGGATCCGGAACCAGTCGGTTTATACAGCGGCTGAACAACACCAGATGAAGTACCCGGACAATCAACATCTGGTATGGACTGTAGAATACCAAATGAGTTAAGCGTGGAAGCGGACGGTGTCGGAGCAGGATCGTTCCTAATAACAGGCCGACGCCGGGGACGTTTAGCAACCGGTTTTTGAAATACAGAATCATGGGACGGAACCTGATCAAGAATAACACCCTGTGACGACTCAGCCTGAACCAGAGGCGGGGAATCAGATGCAACACTCGTACCGTGAGGACGTGTACCATGGGGCTGCTGATCAGATGACTGAGGTGCATGAGCAGTCTGACGCTGAGGCCCACGCCTCCTCGTCCTAAAACGCTGCCCATTGCTAGAACAAAAATCCAGTGAATGACCGAGCATCTTACAGTGAGAGCAGAAATGGGGAATCCTCTCATAAATAACCTCAACAACCTGAAAATGATCACCCCAGCCCACCCAAATCTTATCCTGACGAGGCTGAAGTACATCCATCTCAATACAAACCCGAGCAAAAGAACCTCTAGAACCATCAGCTGTAATCTCATCAACCTTAATGGGATTACCAAAAATCTTGGCGAGAGGATACAAGCTTTTCTTATCATAAAGATGAAGAGGTAAACCAGGAAATCTAACCCAAACCGGAGCAATAGAAGAATCCTCTTCAAACTTGAACTCCGGGTTCATTTAGAAAATCTAATCACCACAGTCCTAATAGAGACCTCAGGTCTCTCCCAAAACTTCAAATAATCCTCCTCGCAGGAAAGAGTAAGAACCATAAACCCACGAGGAAGAAATCTAACAGAGTGAGAACCCAACAAACCAGTGCAAGAAATAGCGGCTAAAATGTCTTTATTCGGAGTCAAACCCCTATTCCCAGAAATACGCCCAACCAAAGCATACCGAAAAGGAACAGATAGGGTGGAAATAACCTGATCCGGAAATAAGATACCGGGAATCCCATCTCGATCTGTCGGAGCAGGCACATCATCCATCGAGTCAAGAACATCTCCAAAACCATGGACCGATGAAGATGAAGACTCACGACGCAAAATATCCCTAAATGATACCTTAGGAGGAACATATCCCGAAGAACCAACCATCGGAGAAACTGGAAAAGTGGAAACCTTAGGAGGTACAGGACCCACAGAAACACCAGCATGTACATCGTGATCACCTTTAAACACAAAAGGTGCTGTCGAGTTAACACGGCCGGATTGCCCGATTGACTCAACCGAGTCAACTCGGTCCGCCATCGCCTGAGGACCACCGCTGGCCGGCGAAGACATGAGGAGCCCAGAACCGGCCAAAGGAAGCTTGGAATCGGAAGAAATCAAGGCCAACTCAGGTGAAATCGCCGATGAACTCGGTTTGAAACCCACGATTTGGGCGTTTTTTATTGCCGACGGATTGCCTGAAATTGAAGACACCACAGTGTTACCCATCAGGTGAGGAGTCGACATGCCAAAGGAATTGATTTTTGGAGCAGCGACGGCGGATGAATCGACGATTGAAGGCGGCGCGGCGAGGGTTTCAAAGAGCGCAACCTTAGATCTGAAATTAGCGTCGGAATCGGAAACTTCACCTAACGGGGCCTGAACCATTAGACTCGATTTTTCACAAGGGTTCCGGATCTGGTCTTGGATTATACAAACGACGTCGGAGCTAGCCGGAATCGACGAAAATGTGGACGGAATCGGCGTGAACAGTAGCGGCGTGACTTTGCCGGTGGATTTGGGAGGGCAAACTGACTCCAAATTACCTGAAATTTTAACCATAGAAGCGTCTTGATGAGAGGAATCCAACGATGCATAATTCGTCGCCGGACGATGAACGGACGGCAAGGCGATTGAAATCGCCGGAAATTGCGCATTTTCCGGGCATTTGACCGTCGATTTGGAAGGGCAAACAAGCTCCGATGGACCTGAAATTTTAACAGCCACCTCGTCTCGACGAGGCGCACATGATCGTACCGGTGGCCGGCCGGAAACCGGCGCCGACATGGGGGCGATTTTTAGGAGATTTTTAGGCAATTTTTTGACACTATTCACTTGAGAGAATAAATTTTAGGGTTTAGGGTTTAGGGGTTAGGGTTTAGGGTTTAGGGTTTTTTTTTTTTTTTTTTTTTTTTTTTTAGAAGAACCTTTTATTTATATACAACAAAAGAGCGGTACAAAGAAAGCCTGATGGGAGGGGGACTAAGCCAAGACCTCCACAACAAAAGCGATACAAGCATAACAGCAAAACAAAATAAACGACATACTACAACAGAGCAACCCAAAAAGTAAACAGCAGTCGCCCCGGAATACATCAGACAAAGTAAATGAAAAGGGTGAGCAAGGAGAACTCTGCAGTAAACGCCCACCACCTAACGCACAGAAAGGCGGAATCAAACAATATCAGCCAGGATCAAGAGGCGGCTCATAGGGCGAGCTTGCCTTGAAGCGACTTATGTCGATAATATCGCCGCTGCTGAGAACGCGTGCGTCCCGGGAGCGGTAAAGATAAACAGGCGGTGGTAGAAGAAGATACAACCTCCTCCACAAAACCCACACAGCCTGAATCCTCTGCAAGTGAAGACAACATACTAGAAGCAGGAGGAGGAATCCCAGAAACCACAGGATCCAGTACAGAAATAGCAAGCTCAACCACAGGTGACGAAACCAACGGAACAGCAACCAGAGGGGTCCCTACTGCCAGACAATCAATATCTGGTGTGGTCTGTAGAATACCAAATGAGTTATGCGTGGGAGCAGACTGTGTCGGAGCAGGATCTTTCCGAATAGGAGGCCGACGCCGGGGACGCTTAGCAACCTGTTTTGGAAATACAAATTCATTGGACGGAACCGGATCAGGAGTAACACCCTGTGACGACTCTGCCTGAACAAGAGGCAGGGAATCAGAAACAACATCCTTGCCATGAGGACGGGGATCTTGGGCCATCGGATCAGTTGACGGAGGTGCAGGAGGAGCCTGACGCTGAGGTCCACGCCTCCTTGAACCAAAACGCTGGCCATTACTAGAACAAAAATCCAACGAATGACCAAGCATCTTACAGTGAGAACAGAAACGGGGAACCCTCTCGTAAATAACCTCGACAACCTGAAAATGATCACCCCAGCCTACCCAAATCTTATCCGGACGAGGCTGAAGGACATCCATCTCAACACAAACCCGAGCAAACGAACCTCGGGAAACATCAGCAGTAATCTCATCAACCTTAACAGGGTTACCTAATATCATGGCAATCGGATACAAACTCTTTTTAGCATAGAGATGTAGAGGCAAATCAGGGAAACGAACCCATACCGGTACAATGGAGGAATCCTCCTCATACTTAAATTCCGGGGTCCATTTCGAAAATCGGATAACCACAGTCCTGATGGTGATTTCTGGCCTCTCCCAAAACTTTAAATAATCCTCCTCGCAAGAAAGAGTGAGAACCATATACCCACGAGGAAGAAAGCGAACGGTGTGGGAGCCCAACAAACCCGTGCAAGAAAGAGCAGATAAAATATCCGTATTCGGGGTCAAGCCCCGGTTCCCAGAAATTCTCCCGATCAAAGCAAATCGAAAAGGAGCTGAGAGGGAGGAGATTACCTGATCCGGAAATAAAATACCAGGAATCCCATCACGATCGGTCGGGGCAGGCACCTCATCCATCGAATCAACAACATCAGCAAAACCCTGATCCTACGAAGGTGGAGAGGAACGACGCAAAATATCACGAAATGAAACTGTAGGAGGAACGGATACCACAGATACACCTGGAATAATCGAAGCGACATTCCGTGATCTCGGGTTTGACAGTTGACCATTGACTGTTGACTGTTGACCGTCAACCGTGGACTGTTGACCGTTGACCGTTGACTTTCCGGTCGGAACACCACCGAAGGACGGCGCCGGCGAGACGAACTTGGAACCGGTACCAACCGGAGCAGAACCGGCCGGAGGAGGGTCCAAATCGGGGTGAACAGTAGACGAAAGTGGAGATGAAATCGAAAATTGGGCGTTTTTGCTCTGCGATGAATTTCCCAAAATTGAAGACATGGAAAGATTACCCATGAGTGGAGGAGTAATCTGACCAGAGGAATTGAAATTTGGAGCAAGGACGGCGACGGAATTGAAGGAAAACCGCGGCGCAGGCGAGTGAACAGTGTTTTCAAGAGTAGATCTAAAATTCCCGGTCACCGGAAACAAATCTGACAATGGGGGATGAACCAAAAGATGCGCCTGCTTCTGGGCATCACAGATCGGGTCCCCGATCGAACAAACACCGGCGGAATCGGCCGGAATCGAGGAAATCGTCGGCGGCGTCGCGGTCAACAGTGGCGACGAAACTTCTCCGGTCGATTTCGGGATGCAAATGAACTCCGATTGAGCTGAATTTTGGACCATAGGATCGACTGAGACAGACGAATCCATTGACGTATAAATCGTCGCCGGACGATGACCG
Source organism: Primulina eburnea (assembly GCF_022965805.1). Lineage (NCBI taxonomy): Eukaryota > Viridiplantae > Streptophyta > Magnoliopsida > Lamiales > Gesneriaceae > Primulina > Primulina eburnea. The sequence goes on from NC_133110.1 coordinate 38,876,374, forward strand.
GAGACAGGGGCGATTCCGGGCGACGGAATCGGGGCGATTTCCGTGGAGTTGACCGTCGATTTGGCCGGCGAAACGACCTCCGTTGGACCTGAAATTTGGACAGCAGCCTCGTCTCGACGAGGCGCACCTGATCGTACCGGTGGCCGGCCGGAAACCGGCGCGGACATGGAGGCGATTTTTTGGACGATTTTTGGCTTTTTTTGAGTCACTATTCACTTTAGAGAAAAAAATTTGGGGGCGAATGGGGGTTTAGGGTTTAGGGTTTAGGGTTTAGGGTTTTTTTTTTTTTTTTTTCCGGAAAACACCGCCGGAGGCGGGGGGGTTAGGCAGGTTTGGGGTTTGGGGTTTGGGTTTAGGGTTTGGGGTTTGGGGTTTAGGGTTTAGGGTTTAGGGTTTTTTTTTTTTTTTTTTTTTTTTTCCCGGAAAACACCGCCGGATGCGGGGGGGTTAGGCAGACCCCTACCTGTATATATCCACAAAAAAACAGTAACAAATACAGAATAAAGAAAACCTAAAAGAGGAGGTGGAAAAGACCAAACCTCCCCAAAAAGGCTAAAGCAGTAGAAACAAAAATACAAAGCAACCTAGGGAAGGAAATACAAAAGCAAAACGACCCTAGGAGGCTACCAATATGCAACATCTGCTAATCAAAAACGAGGAGCACTATGAACAACCAGCTGAGGAAGTCAAAATGATAACGACGAGATGAACGCAGAGTCCATGAAAATGCTCTCATCCCGAAACTATCATCCTGAAGAATCCAATCTGTCAATATAAATATCATCTGGTAGGTAACAACTGGACCACTCCCACTCGGCAAAAGAAAGTCTGGCCAGGAAGTCACTATACAATGGCGATCACAGAGCAAAAAAGAGATCGCAATCCCGCCAGAACGAAAGATATCCAGCGTCTGAATCAAAAGAGCAAAGAGCTCGATCCCAAGAAGTAGGAGTCTAACGAGCATGGCATAAAACGCAGAAGATCCTGTAGAAAGCACCCCATGACTCCACCATGACATCCAGGAAACACCTCTATAAAAACTGATACGGCGGCGAAAGAGAACCAGCAGAAAAGGCCCGCCAGGAACCATGAATGTGCCAAAGTAAAGCACCAACAGCAATAGATCAGAAACCCACTCGGAACAAACAAGGATAATCACATCATGTGCAAGTGTCTGGACCCACTTGCACAAACTATATGGAAGTGCTAAACAACCTCCAAGAACACTAACCTGCAATAAAAATAAATAGATATATATATAAATAGATATATAGTCAGAGATCATAAAGAAATAGATCCAAAAAAAGGAAGGGTCTCAAATGGCTAAGAGGATCTGTTTCTGAGGTATGGAAGCCCAGAACGATCAGATCTAGCAAGGATGGAGATGTCTGGAGGAAGGGAAGGACCTAACTCTAAGGTATACTGCCTAAAAGTATGTGCCCTTGCCGCCAAGGCATCCTGCCACCGAATTCCCTTCCCGGTAAATATGCGATAAATGAACAGGCCGCCCCCTCATCAGCAAAAGAGTCCGTGTAACAAGATGTTCCAGGTCCCAGCAGCACCGACGAGAACGAAGTAAAAGAATGGAAATCCAAGAGTCAGTCTCAATCCAAAGGGGGAAGAGATGAAGATCAGAAGAAATGAGAAGACCCCTCCAAATAGCCCATAATTCTGCCCGGATATTGGTCCCAACTCCAATGAACTCGCTGAAAGAAACCACCACATGCCCAAAGGAGTCACGAACAACACCACCAACAGTAGAAGCTCCAGGACTACCTCTAGAACTCCCGTCAACATTCAATTTAAAACACTCGAACGGCGGCCGCAACCAACGAACAATCGCCAGTCTATGAACCCTACGCAACTCAACAAAAATCCCCAGCGTCCTCGCAGCCTGCAAGACACCCCGCCAGTGCAAGGGCTTAACAGTAGATGCAGCATGAGCGAGACGCAAATAAGACAAAATCTGAGACTTCACAGTCTCCCCAGAAATGTGCAAATGACGGTGTTTCGCATCATTCCTAGCTGTCCAGAGAAACCATAAAATGATGAAAGGCAAAAACTCCTTCACGTGGCCCCTAGGAGTCCACCCCGGATGCCTCTTCCAAGCACTGAGGAAGAGTCTGAAATCACTGGTAAGGGGAATATGGACATGAAAAACAGCCCCAAAGTAATGCCATACAGACCTGGCAAGAGGGCTATCAATGAAAATGTGCGTGAATGTCTCAGGCATCTCACAACACTGACATTTAGACGCCAGCTCGAAGCCACGACGCTGGAGCACATCATCAACTGGAAGCCACTGATGCCAAAACCTCCAGAGGAAGAAAGACATAGTAGGCCTCAGCCAACGGCCCCAGCAAGGAGTTAAGATATCAGAAACTTGGTCTCTCAAGCGGACAAGCTCCCAAGCGGATTTCAGCGAAAAAACACCGTCAGAACTGTGCACCCAAATACCCAAATCGGGTTCCCCCGATGCAATAGGAATCAGAGTAATAGTCTCAGCTGCAGAGGGAGGGACAACTGAGCAGAGGAGGTCAAAATCCCAAGCCCCATCTGAAAGAAAGTGAGAAACACAGACACCACGGTCCCCCCTAACCGGAACCTGACTAGACAAGGGAACATCCCCACACCAGATGTCATCCCAAAAACTAACATCTCCCATCCCAATTCTCCATCGAATGCCAGATTCAGCACGAGGCCTAATCTTAAGCAAACGACGCCAAGTGGGAGAAATGAACCCAGCAGATGAGACATAAGCTGGATGCACCAACTGGCAGTATTTCCTCATCATGAATTTGGCCCATAGGGATGAGCCATGACGAAAACGAAACCATAACTTAATGGAGAAGCTGTCCACAATATCTTTGAGCCTGCGAAATCCAAGACCCCCTTCAGAGACAGGAAGACAGGCACGAGACCACCTCGCCCAATGCCATTTCTTATCCAAGGATCTGGATCCCCACAGAAAACCATTGAAAACATTCTCAAGCCTCTCCATAACTGCCAGAGGTGGCTGGACTACCTGGAGCATGTAAATGGGAACCGAAAGGAGGACACTCCTAAGGAGGGTCATACGGCTCCCCGGAGAAAGAGTTTTAAGCTCCCAACCCTCCAATTTCTTACGCACCATCTGCACAAGGGGATCAAAAAGAGAGCAAACTCTATTCCCACGAAACAAAGGAACTCCGAGGTATTTGATAGGAAAATGACCCTCCCCAAACCCAGTGATACGAAGGAGACGGGTACGTGAACGACCAGAACACCTCGGAGGCAAAATAAGAACGCTCTTAACAGCATTCACCAACTGCCCCGAGCAGTTTTCATAGTGATGCAAAAACTCCATGAGGCTGATCATCTCACGATTCCCACCATTGGCAAAAATAATGATATCATCAGCATAGGACAGGTGGGAAATAAGCAGATCACAACCAGATCGGTACCTAATCGCAGGATAATGACGATAAAGACGATCAAGACCACGCGAAAGGTACTCAGCCCCCAGAATGAAAAGAAGAGGGGACAAAGGGTCTCCCTGCCGGAGACCCCTAGTGGATCCAAAGAATCCGGTGAGGGAACCATTGATATTAACTGAAAAATTGCAATGAGAAATGCAGGCAGATATCATCGACACCACCTGCTCGGAAAAGCCAAAATGCCTCAAAACATCCAACAGAAAAGACCATTGGACCCTGTCATAGGCTTTGGCCATATCCAATTTCAAAATAACATTGCCACCACGGGTGGGGAGAGAAAGACTATGAGTAAGCTCTTGAGCAAGGAGGATATTATCCGAAATCACCCTCCCTGGAACAAAGCCACTCTGATTCCATGAAACAAGCCTCTCCGCCACCACCTTCAGTCGAGAATATAAAAGTTTGGAAATTATCTTATTGGTCACATTGCACAAGCTGATCGGACGAAAGTCCGACCAAGCCTGAGCACCCAGGACTTTGGGAATCAATGTGATCGTGGTGGCAGTAAACCCCTGTGGCATGGGACTACCCCGAAAGAAATCAAGAACCGCATCCAAAACATCCTGATGGACAATCTCCCAGCAATGCTGAAAGAAAGCCGAAGAGAAACCATCAGGCCCCGCCACACTATCACGATGTATGGAGAAAACAGTCGCCCGCACCTCCTCCAAAGAAGGGGGGGCAGCAATATTGGCGTTCTCCATATCCGAGATCACCAAGGGGAAATCAGAAAAATCTGGGCAAGAAAGCACAAAAGGATCCCCGGTAAGCAAGTTTTGAAAATAGGCGGCCCCAGACTGCTGAATAAGATCAGGGGAAGTAAGGCAAGATCCATTATCCCAAATACGGAAAATTTTATTAGCCACCCGTTTTTTCTTAACCATATTGTGGAAGAGTTTGGTGTTCCTCTCACCATCCTCTAACCACCTACAAGCGGCTTTTTGCCGCCAAAAATCCGCCTCCATGGCGGTAACCCGAGCAAGATCTGCATTGCAATTGGACAAACTAGTCCAATGCAAATCCGAAGGATCAGTCTCGCAAGCTGCCTCAGCAACCCGGACAACCTGCTCCGCCTCAGCAAGTTTGGCAAAAAGATCACCAAAAACACTCTTATTCCACCACTTCAGATGGCTCTTGAGGCGCTTCAATTTCACAAAAAGACGGTGCATGCCGTTCAAATGACACGGCAAATTCCAATTAAGCCGCACCGTCTGCAGAAAACCATGGTGCCGGAGCCACATGCTCTGAAAGCGAAAAGAACTCGGCCCACTAGCAAAAACCGGGACTGACACAAAAAGAGGGCAATGATCAGAGACTGTGCGAATGAGGTGCTCCACACGAATAGAATGAAAATGATCACCCCAATCAACAGACACAAAAACCCGATCAAGACGCTTCCAAATGGTCTTGTTCGTCCAAGTGAACGAAGACCCCTCAAAACCAGCGTCCACTAATCCAGAATCCAAAATAAAATGATTAAATTCTTCCATGGGAAGCAACCGCCCACCAGAAGAACCCAAACACTCCGACGAATTCCTAACTACATTAAAGTCGCCACCAACAAGCCAAGGACCCTGATCAGGCTTAACCTGAAGCAAAGAAGTCCAAAGCTGTCTGCGCTCAATGTAGTCACACTTAGCATAAACAAAGGAGCAAAAGACAGTGGTCGGCAAAAAGCTAGCAGAAACCCGGAAGTGAAGGAACTGAGTATGATCAAGGAGACACTCAACCATCACATCCTCAGCAAAGAAAACCCAGATATGACCCGAGGAGTTCGATATAACTCGAGAAAAACCAAAACGACGAGTCATAAATCGAACATCCAAATCAATCATGGGTTCCAAAATAGCCAAGATCTTGACTCTCTTTTCTTTAACATGGGCATGAAGCCTTTGTTGAGACTCCGAACTCCGGAGCCCCCTGACATTCCATATGAGAAAATTCATGGAGAATGGGCACCAGAACCGCCCTGTCGCTTTTTACGCGACCTATGAAAAGCATTCTCTTTCCTTTTCTTAATATCCCCCATATCAGCATCCAGAATACGACTTTCAGACCTACAGCCATCACCCGACTCAGAATGCCGATCGAATTCATGATCAGAATCTCCAGCAGATTCCAGCCGGAAGACCAACTCACTGACAGAAGGTCCCTGCCGAGCAACCAATTCCTCAACCGCAGAGGACGCATCATCAGGAGACAAAGGAACAGAGGGGATAGAATGACTGCTGTGATTCAAAGTGCAAGGCCCCAGAGAACCAAACACAGGCAGCTCAGACGTAGACGGCAACCCACTACCATCCACACAAGCATCCAACTGTGACCCTCCACCAATAATCTCATCTGTGGGTATCACACCCTCAACAAAAACAGACTCCAAAAGATCCTTTCCAGAAGGCCCAACACCGGCATCCTTCGGATTACCACTTGGAAGATCCGTATCCACACAGTCTAATCCAACAGGATCAGGCTCCGCATCCTGCCCATGCGAGAGCACCTCAAAAGGATTCAACTCAAGAGGATTTTTTCTCGGAAGAACCTGCCGAACTGGCCTCCTTCTCCCTCTACGTCTGGGGCCCGTGCCAGTTTTCTGAAGCTGAGGCTGGGTCCCCAAATTAAAACCAGGAGCAACCCCCCCTGGTGGGGCAGGCTCTGTAGAAGTGGGAGACTGACCAGGAGCACGGTCAGCAGGCTTAGGACGAACAGGTTTTGGGTTTTTGCCATGGGAATAACAAACACTGGTCGAGTGACCCAGCATTTTGCAATCCATGCAGTATCCGGGGATGCGCTCATAAATGACTTCAATTTCTTGAGCATGATCGCCCCAACCCACCCAAACTTCTTTGACTAGCGGTTCCAGCACATTAATCTCAACACAAACTCGAGCAAAAGCGCCCCGAGTAGAGTCTGCAGTATGATCATCCATTTTCACCGGTTTCCCCACAATTTTAGCCAAAGCAAAGAGACTTTGCTTAGAAAACAAATGAAGGGGAAGACCCGGGAAACGGATCCAAACAGGTGCAACGGGTGACTCCTCCTGAAGATTAAACTCTGGCGTCCACTTAGAGAAGCGGACCGACAGAGGCCCAACCTGCATAACCCCCTTAGTCCAAAAAAATGCATAATCTTCCTCACAAGCAAGTGTGAGAACAAGAAAACCCCGAGGCATGAACTTTAAGTCAAAAGATCTAACTAGTCCCAATTTAACAAAAGCCGCAGAAATACCAGAATTTGGAACTAGAGATCGGTTACCTGAAATTTTGCCAACCAGCGCAAATTTGAAAGGTTCTGCCAAGGAAGAAATCACCTCGTCCGGGAAGAGGATACCCGGTTTTCCATTCCGAAGAGTTGGCACGGGCATTTCATTCATTGAATTGTGCAACTCATCAAAGCTTTTTTTGGACGTTCGAGGGGACGGTGGGGTCAGAATATCTCGAAATGACACAGTAAGCGGAGAAGGAACGCGCGTACCTGATTTGACCGTAGCATCACGAGTGTTGACTGCCGAGTCAACTCGCCCCACTCGAACCGTTGACCCCACCGAGTTGACTCGCGAGTCACCTGCCGGAGCACCACCCTGGAACGGCGACGGGGAGGGGAGTCCAGAACCGGGACCAATTGGGCTAGAACCGGGCAAAGGAGGGCTCGATTGGACTAAAACCGATGAAGAAACCCTAGATGGCTCAAGAAATTGGGGGTTTCCGACCGGTGGCCGGAAACCTGAAATTGACGGTGGCAAGACGCGACCCATGACTGGACGACCAACATGGGAAGAGGAATTGAAGAAATACGTTGAGACGGCGCCGGAATTTGCAGATGAAGATGACGCGAAGGTCACGTCCGGCGGAAAAATCTCAGATCTAAAATTGCCGGCGACTGAGAACGGCATTGGGGCTGAAACCTGAGCCATTGTGATCGTCTGTGAGTGGGTATTATAGATCGGGTCTTTGTTTGATTCGAGATTGCATGAATCGGCCGGAATCGAAGGCAACAACTCCGGCGATTTCTGGAACAGTGCAGGCGGCACTTTGAACGTCGATTGCGGCTGGAGATACGATGTTATGGAGTGTGGGTGTGGTACCAATCGACTCGTCAGGACGAGGCGAGTCTAATGATGGTAGTGCGGCGCCGGTAGGAACAGTAAACAACTCCGGCGAAGATTTGGACGGAAAAGGCAGAAATTCGATCGGTAAAATGGAGGTGTTGCCGGACTCCGATGAAGCTGATTTTGGACAGTGGGCTCGCCGTGAGGAGGCGGTTCGGGTGGTATATTTCGCCGGTCAGGATCCGGCGGCGATGACATGGCGGAGGTTGAACGTGAATAGTGCCAAAGTAGTGTGTTTTTTCGCACCTTTTAGTGTGTGTTTTTTCAGAGAAAATTTTTTTCGGTTTTTTCGGTGGTTTAGGGTTTAGGGTTTAGGGTTTTGGGTTTAGGGTTTAGGGTTTAGGGTTTGGTGGTTTGGGGTTTGGTGGTTTTGTAGGGTTAGGTTAGGGTTTTGGGGGGTTTGGGTTTGGGTTTTTTGGTTTAGGGTTTAGGGTTTGGGTTAGGGTTTAGGGTTTAGGGTTGGTTTAGGTTTTGGGGGTTTTATTTGGTTTGGGGTTTAGGGTTAGGGTTTTTTAGGGTTTAGGGTTAGGGTTTAGGGTTAGGGTTTAGGGTTTAGGGTTTAGGGTTTGGGTTTAGGGTTTAGGGGTTAGGTTTAGGGTTTAGGTTTTTTAGGTTTTTTATTAGGTTAGTTTTTTTTTTTTTTTTTTTTAAAAACACCGCCGGAAGCGGGGGGGTTAGGCAGACCCCTACCTGTATATATCATCAAAACAAAGACTACAACATAAAACCTAACGAGAGGGGGACTATACCAAGACCTCTCGAAAAGCTACTACACAACACACAAAAAACAGAAATCTAGGGTGGCAAGTAAATGAGCCAAAAGCTAATCCCTAGGTAAAGCGCATAAAACATATGAAGATCAAGAAGCAACGCTAAATACATGGAAATAAAACGAAATCTATCTAAGCAGTAGAGATCCGGCTCAGAAATAGGTGCAAAAGACCACCGATGGTACCCATATCTGAGCCATCTGCCAGTGTAATACCAAACTGAAGAATAGAACCTACACCGAGATCGATCTGCTGTACCCGATCTGGCAGTCAAAATAGTAAGCAGCTGGAAAGTCACTGTGCAAAAACGGTCGAAACACAAAAGGAGGACCGTTATCCAGCTCGAAGACCTAAGGAGAGGGAAAAAGCTGACGGAGCACATAAAATCAGAGCTCCAAACATGACTGTAGCTCTGAAATAAAAAGTAACCAAAACATATCATCCAGAGCCACCAATGCACGGAACGAGAGTAGAAACTATATAAATCCCGACATGAATGGGGCTCCGGGCCAGAGAAACCACTGAAATAGATCATCCAGAACCACCATAAATGTCGACCAGAGAGCATAAAAGTAAGAAAGCGGCGGGCAAGGAGAAGCCTGCAGTGAGCGCCTGCCGGAAAACAGAAATAATCCAAAGAAAAGCACCGATGGAGACAGGACTGGGACCCATCCAAATCCAAAAGAACAAACCACGGAAAGTGCAAGTGTCTGGGCCAACTAGCACTACTCAAATGTGAGATAAAGAACAACCTCCAAGGACAAAAGACCTGCAAGAAAAATAAATACATATAGATAGATACAGAAAGAGAGCCAAAAGGAAGAAGGGGCTGCAAATGGCTAAGAATATCTGGATCTGAGGTAAGGGAGCCCTGAACGATCAGAACGGGCAAGGATGGAGATATGGCTGGGTAAGGAAGGACCTAAATCTAAGGTAAACTGCCTAAGGTTATGAGCCCTAGCCGCCAAAGCATCCGCCACCGAATTACCCTCCCGGTATATATGCGAGATATGAACCATACGTCCCCTCAAGAGAACCAAAATCCTCGACACAATGTGATCTAACCCCCAACGACACTGACGAGAGCGGAGGATCTGAATAGAAATCTGAGAATCAACCTCGATCCAAAGAGGGAAAAGAGAAAGATCAGAACAAAGGATAAGACCCCTCCAGACCGCCCAGAGTTCCGCTCGGATAGTAGACCCAGCTCCAATGAACTCACTGAACGATAGCAAGACCCGCCCAGAATGATCACGAACGACGCCACCAACCGAGGAATCCCCAGGATTCCCTCTCGAACTCCCATCCACATTCAGCTTAAAACAACCAGACGGCGGCCGAAGCCAACGAACAATCGCCGTCCGATGATATCTGTAGAAGCAAACTGAAATCCCCAGCGATCGCGCCACCTGGAAATAACCCACCCAATGCTTGGATTTGACAGTACGCGCAGAATGGGCGAGGCGCAGGTAAGACAAGATCTGGAACTTCACCGTCTCTCCAGAAATGGAGAGCTGGCGGTGCTTCGCATCATTCCGAGCCGTCCAGAGAAACCACAAAATAATGAAAGGGAGAAACTCCCTCACATGGCCCCCTGAAGCCCAGACCAGATCCCGCTTCCAGGCACTAAGGAATAACCGGAAATCCTCGGTATCAGGGATACGAACCCCAAAGACAGCACCAAAAAAATGCCAAACAGGACGAGCCACCGGGCTGCGAATAAACACATGCGTGAATGTCTCAGACATATCACAACACTGACAACGAGACGCCAACGCAAAGCCACGGCGCTGAAGCACCTCATCAACTGGGAGCCACTGATGCCAAAATCTCCAAAGAAAGAATGACATCGTAGGCCTCAACCAGCTACCCCAACAGGGGCGATTAAAACCAGAGATTGGGGCGCGCAAACGGATCAACTCCCAAGCGGACTTGACAGAAAAATCACCATCGGAGCTATGGATCCATCGAGCCGAATCCAACTCTCCCGAAAGAATCGGGACCATCACAATCTGCTCCGCAAAGGAAGGAGCAACAACTGAACAAAGAAGGTCAAAATCCCAAGGTTCCCTCCGAAAGAAAATGGGAAACCCGGGCACCACGATCCCCACAGACCTCAGTCTGACTGGACAGGGGAACATCCCTGAACCAACAATCATCCCAAAAAGAAACATCTCCATGGCCAACACGCCAGCGAATACCACTCTCCGCACGAGGCCTGATCTGGAGCAAACGCCGCCAAGTGGGAGAGATAAAACCACGAGAAGAAACACAAGCTGGGTGCGCCAAGAGACAATATTTCCTCATCAAAAATTTGGCCCAGAGGGAAGATCCCTGCCTGAACCGAAACCACAGTTTTATGGAGAAGCTATCCACGAGATCTTTTAATCTCCGGAAGCCAAGACCCCCCTCTTCCACGGGGAGGCAAGCCCGAGACCAGCGAGCCCAGTGCCATTTCTTCTCCAAGGGCCTGGACCCCCAAAGGAAGGCATTAAAGGCTCTCTCGAGTTTCTCCATGACAGCCAACGGAGGCTGGACAACCTGAAACAAATATATGGGCATCGAGAGGAGCACGCTACGAATGAGGGTCATGCGGCTCCCCGGTGAAAGAGTACGAATCTCCCAACCCTCCAGCCGCCTCCTAACAGACTGTAAGAGGGGCTCAAAAAGAGAACACGACCTATTGCCTCGAAATAAGGGAACTCCGAGGTACTTGATCGGCAGATGACCCTCCGCAAAGCCAGTGATACGCAAAAGTCTAGAGCGAAGGCGCTCAGAGCATCGCGGAGGTAAAATCAGGGAACTCTTGACAGCATTCACCATCTGTCCCGAACAGTTCTCGTAGTGATGCAGAAAGTCTAAAAGACGCTGCATCCCACGAGACCCACCATTGGCAAAAATAATGATATCATCAGCATATGCCAGGTGGGAAACCAAAAGATCACAACTAGAACGGTACCTAATATCAGGATGACGCAAGTAGAGCCGGTCAAGGCCACGCGAAAGATACTCCGCCCCTAAAATGAAGAGAAGGGGAGACAATGGATCTCCCTGCCGGAGGCCCCTGGTAGAACCGAAAAACCCCGAGGTTTAGGGTTTAGGGTTTAGGGTTTAGGGTTTAGGGTTTAGGGTTTAGGGTTTAGGGTTTAGGGTTTAGGGTTTAGGGTTTAGGGTTTAGGGTTTAGGGTTTAGGGTTTAGGGTTTTTTTTTTTTTTTTTTTTTTTTTATTTACCGGAAAACACCGCCGGATGCGGGGGGGTTAGGCAGACCCCTACCTGTATATATCCACAAAATAAAAAGTAACAGCAGAAAGAAAACCTAAAAGAGGAGGGGGACTAAACCAAGACCTCCTCAAAAAGGCTAAAGCAGTAGAAACATAAATACCAAGTAGCCTAGGGACATAAATACAAAAACAAAATAACCCTAGACTACGACAAAAATGCGCCAGAAACTAATCAAATACGAGCTGCGCTAAGAGTCAACACGCCGAAGAAGACCAAATGATAACTGGGAGATGAGTGCAGAATCCATGGAGAAATTCTCATCTCTAAGCCATCACCCTGAAGAATCCAATCTGTCAAAACGACTCTAATCTGAAACCGAGTAACTGTATGAATCCCAGCAGGCAAAATAAGATAAGGCCAGGAAATCACTGTACAATGACGATAGAAGAGCAAAATGAAGATCGCAATCCAGCCAGAACAAAAAGGATCCAGCATCTGAAGTATAAATCTGACGAAGGTATCATAACAATGAAGAGGATCGTCCGGAAAGAATCCCTGGAACCACCACGACATCCAGTAAACTCCTGTAAAAGAACTGAGACGGCGGGCAAGGAGAAACTGCAGTAAACGCCCGCCAGGGACCAGAAGTGGACCGAAGAGAGGCCCAAACAGAAATAGCGCTCCAGGGAATATGAGAGGGCCAAAGAAGAGCACCAAGAGGGTAAGTGCGAGAGCCCACCCAATCCTGAGGAGACCAAACATGTAGTGTGCGAGTGTCTGGGCCCACTCACACCAGACTGGCAAAACGGGGGAAAAGAGAAACCCCCTAAGTAACAGTACCTGCAAAGAAAAAATATACATATACATATAGAAATACCGAAGAAATGGGTCCAAGAGAAGGGATGGGCTGCAAGCGGCTAAGAACATCGATATCTCAGGTAGGGAAGTCCGGAGGTATCCGAACGTGCAAGAATGGAAATGTGCCTAGGGAGGGAGGGACCTAACTCTAAGGTAAAGTGCCTAAGGGTATGGGCCCTCGCCGCCAACGCATCCGCCCCCGAATTACCCTCCCGAAATATATGCGAAATATGAACAGACCGCCCCCTCAAAAGGACCAGAATCCTGGATATAATGTGATCAAGACCCCAGCAACATCGACGGGAACGAATGAGCTGAATAGAAGTCAGAGAATCAAGCTCGATCCAAAGAGGGAAAAAAGAATGATCAGAACAAAGGAGAAGACCCCTCCAAACCGCCCAAAGCTCAGCCCGAAGAGAAGACCCAGCTCCGATGAACTCGCTGAATGAGAGCACGACCCTCCCGGAATCATCCCGAACAACGCCACCAGCAGAGGAGTCCCCAGATGTACCACGCGCGCTCCCATCCACATTAAGCTTGAAGCACCCGGACGGCGGCCGCAGCCAGCGAACAATCGCCGTCCTATGAAATCTGTGGAGAGCAACCGAAATACCCAGCAATCTCGCCACATGAAACACACCCAGCCAATGTCTGGGCTTGACAGTACGCGCAGAGTGGGCGAGACGCAGGTAAGACAAAATCTGAAACTTCACCGTCTCCCCAGAGATGGGAAGATGACGGTGCTTAGCATCGTTCCGCGCAGTCCAGAGGAACCACAGGACAATGCAGGGAAGAAACTCACGCACATGGCCCCCCCGGGACCAGACCAAATCTCTCTTCCACGCACTGAGGAACAAACTGAAATCCTCAGTGTCGGGAATACGAACCCGAAACACTGCGCCAAAGAAGTGCCAGACAGACCGAGCAACCGGGCTGCGAATGAATATGTGTGTGAATGTCTCAGACATATCACAACACTGACATCTCGAGGCTAACGCAAAACCCCGGCGCTGGAGCACCTCATCAACTGGGAGCCATTGATGCCAGAATCTCCAGAGGAAGAACGACATGGTAGGCCTCAACCAGCTCCCCCAACACGGGCGGAATATATCAGAAGACGGAGCACGCTGACGGATCAGCTCCCAAGCAGATCTCACAGAGAAAGCACCATCGGAGCTATGGATCCATCGTGCCAGATCAGGGTCGCCCGAAAGAACAGGAATCAAAACAATCTCCTCGGCAACCGAAGGAGCAACAACCGCACAGAGGCGATCAAAATCCCAGGACCCCTCAGATAGAAAATGAGAGACCCGAACATCACGGCCCCCGCGGACCACACACCGGGAGGACAAAGGAACGTCCCCAAACCAAGTGTCATCCCAAAAGAAAACATCTCCGAGACCAACTCGCCAGCGAATGCCAGGCTCCGCGCGAGGGCGGATCCTGAGGAGACGACGCCAAATGGGGGAAATAGAAGCACGGGCGGGGACACAGGCAGGAGCATCCAGCCGGCAATACTTCCGGAAAAGGAATCTCGCCCATAAAGAAGAGCCCTGCCGAAATCTAAACCATAATTTGATCGAGAAACATTCCACGAGATCTTTCAATCTGCGGAATCCAAGACCCCCCTCAACCACAGGGAGGCAAGCCCTGGACCACCGGGCCCAGTGCCACTTCCTTTCCAAGGGTCTCGACCCCCAGAGGAAGGCGTTGAAGGCCCGCTCAAGCTTCTCCATGACAGCCAGAGGTGGCTGAACCACCTGAAACAGATAAATCGGCATGGAGAGGAGCACGCTACGAATCAGGGTCATGCGGCTACCCGGGGAGAGGGTCCGAATCTCCCAACCCTCTAACTTCCTACGAACAGACTGTAGGAGGGGCTCAAAAAGGGAGCAAGTGCGATTACCCCGATAAAGGGGAACTCCGAGGTACTTGAGGGGCAGATGACCCTCGGCGAACCCGGTGATGCGCAAAAGCCGGGAGCGGAGGCGCCCAGAGCACCTCGGAGGCAAAATCAAAGAACTCTTGGCAGCATTCACACGCTGCCCCGAACAGTTCTCGTAGTGATGCAGAAAATCGACAAGGCGCTGCATACCACGAGTCCCACCACTGGCAAAAATAATGACATCATCAGCGTAAGCCAGATGGGAAATCAAAATATCACAATCAGAACGGTACCTGAGCGCAGGATGCTGCAGGTATAGGCGGTCAAGGCCACGAGAAAGATACTCCGCCCCCAAAACGAAGAGAAGGGGAGACAATGGATCGCCCTGCCGGAGGCCTCTGGTGGAACCAAAAAACCCCGATAGCGAACCATTGATGTTCACGGAGAAATGACAATGGGAAATACAGGCCGAAACCAAAGCCACGACACGCTCTGAAAAACCAAAATGTCTCAAAACGTCGAAGAGGAAATGCCACTGGACCCGATCATAGGCCTTGGCCATATCCAACTTCAATATGACATTACCACCACGAGTGGGGAGAGTAATGCTGTGAGTGAGCTCCTGGGCAAGGAGAATATTATCCGAGATCATCCGACCCGGAACGAAGCCACTCTGATTCGAGGAAACAAGTCTCTCCACCACATCCCTCAACCGAGAGTACAACAGCTTAGAGATGATTTTGTTCGTGACATTGCACAGGCTGATCGGACGGAAGTCCGACCAGGCGCGTGCACCCTCGACTTTGGGAATAAGAGTGATCGTGGTGGCGGTAAAGCCCTGAGGCATAGGAGAACCCTGGAAAAAATCAAGAACAGCACCAAAAACATCCTGATGGACAATCTCCCAGCAATGCTGAAAGAACGCCGAGGAAAAGCCATCAGGGCCAGCAACGCTATCAGGGTGAATGGAGAAGACGGTCGCGCGGACCTCCTCCAAAGAGGGAATCGCAGCAATACCATCATTCTCCACAGCAGAGATAACCGAGGAAAAACCCGAAAAATCAGGGCAATCGAGCGCAGAGGGCTCCCCGGTAAGAAGATCCTGGAAAAACAAGGCTCCCGACTGCTGAATCAAATCCTGAGACGTCAGGCAAACCCCATTCTCCCATATGCGGAAAATTTTATTCGCCACGCGCTTTTTCCTCACCATATTATGGAAGAGTCTGGTGTTCCGCTCACCATCCTCAAGCCAATGGCAAGCCGCTTTCTGTTTCCAAAAATCCGCCTCCATGGCGGTGATACGAGCCAGATCCTCATTGCGATCGGACAGGGAAGTCCAATTCGCGTCAGAAGGGTCGGCCTCACAAACATCCTCAGCTGAACGAACAGCCCTCTCAGCCGCAGTGAGTCTATCAAAGATGTTACCAAAAACATCTCGATTCCACCACCGGAGGTGATGCTTGAGACGCTTCATCTTGGCAAAAAGCCGAGGCATGCCGCTCAGACTGCAAGGAAGATTCCAATTAAGCCTCACAGTCTGCAAAAAACCATGGTGCCTAACCCACATACGCTGGAAGCGAAACGAGCTCGGCCCACGGGCAAAAACAGGGGCGGTAACCAAAAGCGGACAGTGATCCGAGACAGTACGAGCGAGATGTTCAAACCCGAATCGAGCTGAAATGATCGCCCCAATCAACAGAAACCAAGACCCTGTCCAAACGCTTCCAAATGGTCTTATTCGTCCAAGTGAACGAAGACCCCTCAAAACCAGCATCGATCAAGCCAGAATCAAGAATAAAAGTGTTGAACTCCTCCATGGGTAGCACCTACCACCACGGGAGCCCAAGCACTCAGACGCATCCCTGACGACATTAAAGTCGCCCCAACCAGCCAGGGACCCAAAACAGGCTTAACCAAAGCAAAGAAGCCCAAAGATCCCTACGCTGAACATAATCACATCTAGCATAGACAAAAGAACAAAATATCTCTGTCGGCAAGAAAGAGCAGAGACTCTGATGTGAAGGAACTGAGCATGATCAAAAACACACTCCGCCCTCACATCAGCAGCAAAAAATACCCAGATATGACCGGAGAGATTAGAGATGACTCCAGAAAACCCCAAACGGCGAGTCATGAATCTCGGATCCAGATCAATCAAGGGCTCCAAAACAGCCAAAACCTTAATCTGTTTCTCCTTCACAAGGCATGAAGCCTCTGCTGGGACTCCGAACCTTGAAGTCCCCGGATATTCCAGATTAAACAATTCATGGGGAACGGGTGGAAGAAGGACCCGATCGCTTTTATGCGATCGCCGACCATCATCCTGAGGTCTTTTTCTGGGGTTGGACATGTCAGTGTCCAGAATACTACACTCGGACCCACAGCTAACTCCAGACACAGAATGTCGATCAAAATCCTGATCAGGATCATCAGCCGACATGTGACTGGGGGTCATCTCAAGAATAGGGGGTCCCTGTCGAGCAATCAACTCGTCCAGCATAGAAGTGGCATCAGCAGGGGATGCAGGAAAAGATGGGACCGAGTGGCTGCTATGATTTTCAATACAAACCTCCGGGGGGACAAACACAGTCACCACATCCGGGCGTGGAGATCCAAGGTCATCCACGCAGTCCATAAAAGGAACACTCTCATCGTCCTCAGCCACCGTGACCGCAGGGCGGTCAGAAGAAGGGGCCTCCTGATGAGAACTCAAAACCGACAGAGGGATCAGGAACACCTAATCCAAGCTCCTCAGAGCCAACCTCTGTCTCCTGCAAATGTGAAAGAACTCCAAAGAGTTCGAAGCAAGTGGGTCATCCCTCGGAAGAGCCTGACGAACAGGCCTCCGTCTCTGTCTACGCCGAGGACCATGGCCATTGACATGAAGCTGGGGCTGTGGTCCCGGGACAATGACAGGGGCTGCACCCTCAGGTGGTGCCTGAGCAGGAGGCGCCTCTGGCTGAGGAGGCCCTCGATCAGCAGGCTTGGATCGAGCAGGTTTAGGATTTTTACCATGAGAATAGCAAATGTCGGTCGAATGACCCAACATCTTGCAATCCAAGCAATACCCAGGTATTTTCTCATACACAACATCAATCTCCTGGGTATGATCACCCCAACCCACCCAAATTTGCTTAACGGGCTCTCGGAGCGTTGTGCTCGAGTCTGTGTGTGGAGAGGAAGGTGTGGGAACCCA